>NW_003303630.1:139577-141784 GCF_000142945.1 Phytophthora infestans T30-4
TAAAAAAATGAATTGTATTTAAAAATAGTACTCCGCAAAACAGTATTGAAATTAAACGCATTAGAAAAAGTACCTCCGAAGCCTAAAACATCATTGTATGGCCAATAAGTTCTAAAGTTTCGATGAGGCCGAAATATAAGTCACCAGGGCCTACAAAAATTGCAGCGGCTCCTACGACGATATAGTACGTGTGTGCCCATCGGCGCTATTTAAATAATGCTAACTAACGCGTACACAGGAAGCGCCCTTCGCATGAGGTGGCGGCCCACAGTTGAAAAATGGGGCAAAATGAAATTTGAACGGTGCATTTAAGTACGATGTGTTGATCACATACAGTGTGTACACCACATATTGCAATTTTAGCGAATCGAGGCCGCCTTCGCTGCGCTCGGCAGCCAGTAGAATGCCCGCATTTGCGTTACATTAATTAACCCTAGCCCGTGACAGACAGACGGACAGACACCAGACTCCACTAGATGGGGTAGACTAGCCGTTCGCCGCCGCTACGCGGCGGAGTGGCATGGTTTGTTGGAGATGAGGTGGCCGGAACTTTATTGCTTCTTGGTGTCGTGTGTTTTGAGAGCGTGGCTCACCCCGTAGATCTTGGCATCGTGTATTTAACCACTTGCCTTTCCGTAGTCTCATTCGGCCCCGTATAATATCGTGGTTTGGAACGTTTCCGTTATTCCGTACTACAGGTTGGATGTTGTTTTCTTCAATGGCCCATGCTCTTTCGTGCTCTTCCCGGCTTCGAGGTTCCTGCCCACCCATGGCCCACGCTGCTCAGCGGTTCTGTCCTCTCTCTTGTGGGTTCATGCTCTTTAGTACGGTCTTTTCGTTAAAGCTCTCTGTTTTCCGTTCTCAAACGTTTACGTGGGTTGCACTGGCTTCGTGGTAGATACTATTTCGTTACCATTGGCCTTCCATCGCCGGTGCTCTAACCAAAGGGTGCTATTCCGTGCTTTGGTGCCTCCATGCAGTCGTGTGGTTCCGTCGCCCGTGCATCGTGATCTCCTGATGAAGTGTCATCGACCGCGGAATCACGCTATCGTGCAATCACGGTGTGGTAATGCTGTCTATGGTATGGTGCTCGCGTAGTGCATCTGCGTTGCCCGTGTTATCGTGCTCTACATGGGCTTCGTGCTCCACGGTGTGCAATCGTGGTCACCCCAAGCACCCCCGTGATTTTCGTGGCTGGTCTGCCGTCCGTGCAATCGAGTTTTAATGTGCTACTGTCCTCCGTGGCTCGGGGGGCTGAGCTTCTACGCTGGTATCGTGCTCCGTGGCTCAAAGATCTCCCGTCTATAGCTCCTGTGGCTGTGCTCCCCTATGGCTTAGTGGCACAGTCCATGCTATCGTGTTAGCTTGCGATGCTGCGGTTTTTTTTTGGTCTGTCGTCCGTGAGATCGTTAGCTACCGTAGTGTCGTGCTGTCGGACTCGGTGAGCTCCGATTCTACCCTAATATCGGGCTCCAATGCTCGGATGATCTTCCGTTTATGGTACATCGCGTTTTCACGTTTGGTCGGTCGACTGTGCTCCGTGTTGTACCGTGGTGCTATGGGAGAATTACTGTCCGTGCACTCTTACCGCTACGTGCTCTACAGTGGCTTCGAAGTTGCGTGCTCTTCCGTAGCCGTGCATTTCAGCATGCTGGGGTGTCTATGTATTTAGTTTTCTTCCGTGGCCCGTACGCTCCCGTCATATTCTCGTTCTTCTGTTCTTTCCATGGCTGCGTGCACTTCCATCTTTCACGCTACGGAAAACACTTCGTGGTTTGCATCGGCTAAATCTTCTATCATCGTCCATGACGTTCCGTGCTTCGTGTTGCTCTTCTATCCCATCGTTTTTCGTGTTCTTGCTGAGTCGCGTGCCTCCGCGCAAACTTGATCACAAACGCTGTTCCGATTTTGTTTGATGTACACAACATATATTGTTGGAAAGATCACACAATATCTTAAGGTCGTGTGCAAATACAGAGGAAGATGATACTTTTCCCGGGGGCAGTGTGGGGTGCAGGGGGGTGTCGGGTGGGAAGTCATAATAGTCATATTTTAAAGTTTTCACATCCTAAAGTATCAATTATTAATAGTAGTAGTAGAGGTGTGATTTATTATAACGTTACATAATACTTATGTGGTCTACTACTACAAATAACTGCAAGCAAAAGTATGAAATGGCTTAAGAATAGTACTACGCAAAACAGTAC
>NW_003303630.1:141884-142665 GCF_000142945.1 Phytophthora infestans T30-4
TTCAGTTATAGCTACCCCTAAGCAGCCCAGGACCTCGGACTATCTGTGTATGTGTGTCTTGCTACTGTACACTAACATGCATACACGCAGCGTACCTCGAGTAACGTGGCGTTCCGCGGCTTCCGTTTCGAAAATGGGGGCAAAATGAAATTTAAACGGTGCTTTTAAGTACGATGTGTAGACCACATATAATGTGTAAGAAACACAATGTTGATTTTAGCAAATGGGGGCTGCCTTCGCTGCGCTCGGCAGCTTTTTAGCGAATCGAGGCCGCCTTCGCTGCGCTCGGCAGCCAGTAGAACGCGCGTATTAGCGTGAGTTTTATTAACCCTAGCCCGTTACGGACGGACGTACGGACAGACACACGTCAGACTCCACTAGGGGGTAAGACTAGCCGTTCGCCGCCGCTACGCGGCGGAGGGTGGCAGGTTTTAGTCCCAGGGGGAAATGGGTTCTCGCCTTCGCTGCGCTCCGACGTAAACATGATTATGTAAACGGGATGTATTAAATCCATATGAAATTGAACATTCCTACTCCGAACCAAAGATCTGCCTGTAGACAATGTTCTGGGCGTAGACCCCATCTTCCTCCTCCAGCTTTGGGTACTCGACCAGCGCTTTGAATCTTGATCTTGAAGTAACTCGCGACATCGCAACGTACAGCTGCCCGTGGGAGAGCAAGGCGTAGCAAGATATAGCCCCAAGTACTGGACCGTTTGTCCTTGCGCCTTGTTAATCGTCATCGCAAAGGCCGGTTGGACAGGAAACTGCTTGCGTCTCAA
>NW_003303630.1:143134-152552 GCF_000142945.1 Phytophthora infestans T30-4
TTGTCTTTCGAAGGTAGGCCATACAATTCGTGCTGAAGTAAAGCCTCGTAAAGCAGTAGTCAATGCATCCTCTGCGGCGCTCAATACCCGTGTTAACGTCGATGGTGGCACACCAAACTCTTTGCAAAGTGTAGACCGTCCCATGGAGCCAACGTAAAATGCCAGGAGTAGCGCTAAGACTTGGTGATGGTTGCGCAGTTTCTGAGGTCGTCCACCTTGACGACGATAAGTGGGTATAAGGTAGTCGGACCGGAAGCGCTCTAGCAACACACAAAAAGAGCTTCTACATCCTTGTTAAGTAGCTAGCAGACTAATAATAACAGATTCTTAACGACCGGGAGAATCTGGCGGAAATCTCCCGAAAGTACAAACACTTTCCCCCCAAAAGGCTCGGTATCGTTGTCAAGTATGTCCCGCAGTGTTCTGTCTACTGCCTCGAATGTGTGGCGATGGGCCATAGGTGCTTCGTCCCAAATAATTAAACTTGCATGCTTGATCAACTCCTGAATATGGGAGTTCTTCCTGATACCGCACGTCGAGCTCTCGTTCAATTTCAAAGGGATCTTAAATGTAGAATGAGCTGTCCTACCACCCATGAGCAAGAGCGAGGCAATACCGCTAGACGCCACAGCGATGGCGATTTTCCCCGAGAGTCTGACTTTGGCCAGTATGTTTCGAAGCAGTGTAGTTTTTCCAGTACCACCCGGGCCATCGACAAAAAATAACTTCTTGCTTTCCTCCGGGCATTCAACCGCTTCAATAATCTGGTCGTAAACCACCCGCTGACTTTCGTTTAGCTGATCTTCTGTGTTAACAATCGCCTCCAAAGCTGACGCATCGTATCCAGTGAGCTCACGTCGTAGTAATCCGTTTTGGCGAAGCGCTTCACGAATCAATGTTGGGAACGACCCCAACTGAGGAAGCTCGTCGAAGTCAGCTACCGCATACCCACTCGCTTGAAGTAGTTCTTGAATGCTCATCAGCGTTTCAAATTCGACCAACGCCGACTTAAAGGGGTCCATCAAAGCCTGATGCTTGCGTGCGAAGTCTTGGGAAAGATCCGCGAAAAAACGATCCCATACAACATTAACATTAGCTGGAGCTGAATACACCAGAATGGTGACGAAGAGCTGGCGTAGTTGATACGGCATTTGGAACTCAGCCGCTTCCCTCAAACACGAAACCCACTCGTTGTCATTCTCTAAGTAGCCAGCCTCGCGCGCCGCAATTTGGAATGTTGGGCAGACAATCCCGTTAACCGTTCTCAAGTCTTCAAACGACGTTGGACCTTTACGCTGACAGAGCAGTAGCCGAAGGTAGAACCGCTCCATATCTCGAGGAGACACGTGAATCATGCGACCAACGGCAGCTTGATACTGTTTCCGGCGAACCCACCTTTTCGGTTGCCCTTTCTCCGGCGCTTTCCAGCAGAACTCTTTGGGGATATCCTGATACAACATCGTCCTGGCAATATGATTCTGAGGCTCTTCACTCGCACACAACTCAAAGAATCTGGTCAGCATCGTGTGACTACCACGTTTCAAAACCGCCTCCGGGTTTTCCGTCTCGCGAAAGCAAATTGTCTGGCCTGACTCGAGATGAACAGTTAGCTGTGTCACCGCATGGGTTTTCCCCTGAATTGTGAAATCGAGTAGGCGCATGCAAGCTTCCACCGGAGAAATGTACCGGGCGCTCAAGAAACGTAGAATCTCATTTGGTTCTCGACGCGCACTCTGCTGCCCTCCTCGGACTTCTTCCACAGTGAGTATAGCCATGTCGGGTCCTTTGTACACATACTTGTACAGGTATTTAACCGCAGTAATATCCGTGCACACTTCGACATTGATGTGGCAGTTGTACTTCTGGGATAAGTACGGGTTGTACGGTACAACCCACTGGTTGATCGTAGCATTGTCGTATTCTCTGCCTTTGAACTTTAGAACACCTTCTTGCCGTCGACGTCGTCTGTACACTGGATATCCGTTGGCATTGGCTTGTGTAACTTCTGCTAAGGGCTTCGGATATCCTTTGGTGCACTTGCCGTCCTTCATACACGCGCAGGAAGGGTTTGCAGGCCCGCATGGACCATGGAGCATGCATGACATGACCGTCTCATACAGCTGAGGGTTTGTATCCTTTTCTGGGATCTCAGCGCATACCATCTTGTCTACGATCTCGCGGGTTCGAGGTTTGTCTTCGTCAGCCAAAATAATCAGTACGTGAGCGTGGGGGAGGCCTCGTTTTTGAAACTCGACAACGTAAATCCGCGCGCGCACTCGTCCCAGAACGCCTTGGTTTAAATCGTCAAGCGTTGCTTGCAGTTTCTGCTGCCACACGCGAGCCACGATGTCTGGTCGATCTTGAGCTGTCTGGATATCGGAAGGTATCACTTCAAGAATCTCGTCCCATTTGGGGTTGCACGTTTCAGTCAGGAAGACGTCGGGCCGTCCATACTCCCGAACAATTGCCATCGAATCTTGATACGACTTGTACATGGACCGCGGGCTACCCAGGTGCGAAGCCGGTAGTATGATACGCTTGCCAACCTGATTAAGAAAGTGGGTTGATCGTCCTCTGCCGCCTCCGTCCCGGTCTGGGTGCACCAATCTGTTCTGGGCCCGGTCATATTCCGACAGCAGTACTTCTCCTTCCGCCAGAGCCAAAGTATCTTCGTTGAGCAAAGCATCTTGAACACCCCTGTATTGATCGGCGCGTAGTGTTTTCTGATTGTCGGCCACCCAGCGAAGCTGTTCTTGCTCACATTTTGCACGCTGATCTACACACCACTGCTGAAATAGACGCCCACCTTGGTGGAGAGCGGACTGATCATCCGCTTTCTGGTGGAGGCGGAACGCGACGTGTTCACGAAGCGACATCGCCTTCTTGTTTCGATACTCAGCACCATTCGCGAACTCGTCTGTGTAGGTCCAGCCCTTCTCTCCATATGGAAGGAGAAGCGGGTATTGGAGTGGATCGTAATCGGCGTGAGTCTCATACAAACGTAGCAGCCTTTGATCGCGTGTAAAGAGAAGTAGATCCCGAGGCTGAGCCAGGTTGCCGTCCTCAATGAGAGTCGCAGCCACTTCAGACACAGTGGGGCGGTTATGCGTCCTTGGTCGCGAGGAGTTATCATGCAGACGGAATACCAAGTCTACTGGAGCCTCCGTGTTGTGTTGACGCACTTGCTGCCCAAAGTGGAGGAACCGTTGCGCTAATGGGTTGTGCTCTGCCATCATTTTCTCGATGTCTAGTAGTGCAACACGATCCAAATCCGCGAATATACCAAGACGTCGCTCCGCGCGGTGTTGCATGTCTGGATCCACAATGTAGATCTGCGCAAACTTGGGTGCTACCCGCGCGCCTGTCCGACGGTCTATGTGGGGGAGGAGAGACCCTAGGTAGTGGCCCATAGCCCCTTGAATGCGATATGTGTACACCCCGTGTGTACCGGCAACGCTCTCGTCTTGACGTACGTTTTGAAACGATCGGTTTGAGCACGAAGCACCAATCGATGTAAGCGCGAAGGCTTGGTTGTAAGCACGAATTTGACGGCGGAACTCGGGATCTCCGTACAGCTGAAGCAACTTCCGTGGCGCGGGGTGCAGTGGAGGCAGATTTACCCTGCCTGCGAGACAGCATGATATCGCAGACTCGCCAGGCCACTTCCAAGCATTGCAGATCGGACAAACGGTTGTAGCCGGAAGCTTGTGCCGGCCGCTCACCACGTCGTCACCCGTTATCATGGATGCATCGAAGTCTTCGAGGGATATAAGAGCGTGCCCATGTCGGATGCATTGGCGTCGAGTGCCCACCCGCTCGAGTTCTTGCTGGCGCTCTTCCGCTGTCTGGCGAGAACGTCGATTCGCTTCCTGTTGACGATGTAGCTCCCGGTCGGCTTCTCGTTCATGTTCAGACTGCTCCGCTCTGTGCACGGCGTGCTGCTCCCTGTCAGTCTCTCGAATCGCAGCTCGTTCGTTCACATTGAGTAGCTCTCTATGGACAGAGCGAGATAGTGTGTTTACCTCCCGCTCGAGGTCGCGGTTTTCCTGGCTCAAATCCGCACGCCTGTCTTGAAGGCGGGCTCTATCTTGCGCGCGGCGTTCCTGGAGTTCTTCTCCGCGCAGTCGAGCCCTACGGACACGCTTGCGCTCAGCGTCTTTCTTTCTCGCGCGGTACTGCTGCGAGTGAGACATGTTAGCTCGTCTCGTGCGAGCTCTTTGTGCGTCGCGTGTCCGGTCACGATCTGCCTGAGACAATGTCCTGTTAGCTCGACTTTTGCGAGCTCGTTGCGCTGCCGACACCGGAACCGCTTCTTGAACTGTAGCTTGTGGTATGACAGGGACCGTAAATAAAGCTACCCCAGCGGCTCCATCTTGATACGCCGCCTCCATTTGAGCCGCAAACCGGCGCTGAAATATCACAGGATCGGACTCTTCCGTCTTTTCCTCCCGCTCTTCAGAACGGCCAGCTTGACCTTCCGTAGCTTCCGTAACCGCCGTATCTTCTTGGTGCACACTGAGGGCTTGAAGCGCTTTGTTCAAGTCACAGCGCTTCCTCCTGCGCTTGTTCATACGTCGCTTCCGTGCTTCCTTCTCCTCTTGCATGGGCGTTGCATTGATCAGTTCATTCTCGCGCAGGGCCTCCACAAGTTCTTCCCGCGTCCTTTTCCGCTTAGTTCGAGCCATAAGTCTGCGAACACGAAAACGTGACGCGTTAGACATAGTCTAAGTACACCGCATGTAGCAGTAGTTTTCATAGAGTAGGGTGTGGGGACATCTGCGTACTACCCGGGATTGCTTGCTCCCATCAAGGTTATCTCCGATCACTTATCCCACAGTCACGGGCCGTGAGGCCCGGAGCGGTTTTAGTTTGCAAATTGTGCAGTCGAATCTTCAGGGTTGGGCCCCCGGATAGTACTGTAGCTTGAGGTGCGATATCCTTTTGCCAAAAAGGCGGCCGTTAATTGCAAAGGCTGGTTATTGATAGGCTATTACAGCCCCCATCCCATCTGTCGGTTAAAAGAGGCCAGTTACGGTACCCCTCCTGACCAACTGCACGCACGCAATGTGCGTGCCCATCAATAACCATTAACGACCGGCTCAACTGGTTCGCTGTCGGGTTTGCGGTCAATGGACCAGGTGCCAAATGTGCTCTCGCGCAGAGTGGGCGGTGGGATAAAGCCCCAAGAACCTAGAGGGCTCTGGAACTAAATCCCCATAGCACGGCTACCTACTTGCAGGATAAAATCCCGCAAGTTATAAGCTACCCCCTAAGCAGCCCCAGGAACCTCGGACTATATGTGTATGTGTGTCTTGCTACTGTACACTAACATGCATACACGCAGCGTACCTCGAGTAACGTGGCGTTCCGCGGCTTCCGTTTCGAAAATGGGGGCAAAATGAAATTTAAACGGTGCTTTTAAGTACGATGTGTAGACCACATATAATGTGTAAGAAACACAATGTTGATTTTAGCAAATGGGGGCTGCCTTCGCTGCGCTCGGCAGCTTTTTAGCGAATCGAGGCCGCCTTCGCTGCGCTCGGCAGCCAGTAGAACGCGCGTATTAGCGTGAGTTTTATTAACCCTAGCCCGTCACGGACGGACGTACGGACAGACACACGTCAGACTCCACTAGGGGGGTAAGACTAGCCGTTCGCCGCCGCTACGCGGCGGAGTGGCATGGTTTGTTGGAGATGCGGTGGCCGCAGATTTAGATGCTTCTTGGTGTCGCGTACTTTGTTAGCGTCGTTCACCCCAGTAGATCTTGGCTTCGTGTACTTAACTATTTGCCTCTTTCGTGGCCGTTGGCCTCCCATCGCTGGTACTCTGGCCGAAGAGTGCTATTCCGTGGTTTGGCGCATTCACGCAGTCGTTCCATCACCCGTGTATCGTGCTCTCCTGGTGAGGTTCCATCGACCGCGGTATCACGCTAGCGTGCAATCGCGGTGTGGTAATGCTGTCTATGGTATTGTGCTCGCGTAGTGCACCTGCGTTCCCCGTGCTATTGTGTTTTGCAATGGCATCGTACTCCACAATGTGGAATCGTGGTCCCCCTAAGAGCCCCCTCGTTTATTTCGTGGCTGGTCCACCGTCCGTGCAATCGTGTTCTCATGTACTACTGTCCTTCGTAGCTCGGTAAGCTCAGGTTCTACACTGGTATGGTGTTCCGTGGCTTGATGGTCTTCGGTCTAGGGTGCTATTCCGTGGTTTGGTGCCTCCATGCAGTCGTGTGGTTCCGTCGCCCGTTCCATCGACCGCGTTACCATGCTATCGTGCAATCGCGGTATGGCAATGATGTCTACGGTATTGTGCTCGCGTAGTGCATCTGCTTTGCCCGCGTATCGTGTTCTACAATGGTATCGTGCTCCGCGGTGTGCAACCGTGGTATCCCGAATCGTTTCCCTGTGACTTCGTGGCTGGCACGTCGTCCGTGCAATCATGTTGTAATGCACTATTGTCCCTCGATGCTAGGTGACCTCAGGCTCTACACTGGTACCCGGCTCCGTGATTCGGTGATTTCGCGTGGCTGCGTGTTCTCCCACGGTTTAGTGGTTAATCCAACGCCTATGCTGTCGTTTATGGCGTGGTGTTGACGTTGATCGGTCGTCCAGGCTATCGTTAGCTACCGTAGTATCGTGTGCCGTGGGTCGGTGGGCTGTCCTCGTATCGTACTCCAATGTTCAGTGATTTCCCGCTTATGCTCTCCCGTGAATTTGTGTTTGGCCGTCGACCGTGCTTCGGGGTAACCTGTGGTGGGAGAACTCCTTTCCGTCCACTCGCACAGCTGCGTGGTCTACCGTGACTGTGAACGTGCTCTCTCTTGGTCCGTGCTTTTTCAGCGTGTTGGCGTTTCATTATTTCAGCTCTCACCCGCTGTCATCTGATCCTGCGGCTCCGTGTTTTTCAGGCTCTTCCCTGGTTCGTGCTTCGTATGAAATTTCGTGGCCTATTCTTATTTCGTCCGTGACTTTCCGTATTTCAAGCTGTTCCTTCTATCGCGTTATGTACATGATCTGACTCGGTGTTCCTCCGTGTTTCGTGTTCTTGTTTAATCACGTGCCTCTACGCTAATTCAATCACAAACACTGCTCCCACTGCACTGCATGTATGTTACGTATCGTGTTCGAGAGGGCGCACATGCTCTTAGGGGTGCAAAATACGCGCTAATACAAAGAAAACGTTCTTTTTTTTTAGTGGCGGAGAAGTGTACATGGTTATGTGCGGTGGAAGCCACTATATTCATATTTTAAATATGTAATATTAATAATAAATTGTGCATCTTCATCTAACGCAAATATGATACAATACTTTAAGGTTATTAGTAATAAGATATAAAGTGCATTTTAATTTGAAAGCGCTACTCAATTTATTTTGTGTAGTACTACTACACACGTCCTGCCAGCAATATATGAGACTTAGAATAGTACTCAGCAAAATTATCTTAGAAAGTAAAAAAATGCTACAAAGCTAAAACAAATCATAACATAACAATAAGTACTAAAGGCTTCATTAAGCCGAAATAAAAGTCACCAAGGCCTACAAAAATTTGCAGCGGCTCATACGACGATATTGTACGTGTGTGCTCATCGGCGCTATTTAATTATGCTAACTAACGCGTACACAGGAAGCGCCCTTTGCGTGAGGTGGCGCTCCAGCGTTAAAAATGGGGGCAAAATGAAATTTGAACTGTGCATTTTAAGTACGATGTGTAGACCACATATAATATGTACACCACATTTTGCAATTTTAGCGAATCGAGGCCGCCTTCGCTGCGCTCGGCAGCCAGTAGAACGCGCGTATTAGCGTGAGTTTTATTAACCCTAGCCCGTTACGGATGGACGTACGGACAGACACACGTCAGACTCCACTAGGGGGGTAAGACTAGCCGTTCGCCGCCGCTACGCGGCGGAGTGGCATGGTTTGTTGGAGATAAGGTGGCCGCAAATGGAAGTGCTTCTTGGTGTCGCGTGCGTTGTAAGCGTCGTTAACCCCAGTAGATCTTGGCTTCGTGTACTTAACTATTTGCCTCTTTCGTGGTCGTTGGCCTCCCATCGCTGGTACTCTGGCCGAAGAGTGCTATTCCGTGGTTTGGCGCATTCACGCAGTCGTTCCATCACCCGTGTATCGTGCTCTCCTGGTGAGGTTCCATCGACCGCGGTATCACGCTAGCGTGCAATCGCGGTGTGGTAATGCTGTCTATGGTATTGTGCTCGCGTAGTGCACCTGCGTTGTCCGTGCTATTGTGTTTTGCAATGGCATCGTACTCCACAATGTGGAATCGTGGTCCCCCTAAGAGCCCCCTCGTTTATTTCGTGGCTGGTCCACCGTCCGTGCAATCGTGTTCTCATGTACTACTGTCCTTCGTAGCTCGGTAAGCTCAGGTTCTACACTGGTATGGTGTTCCGTGGCTTGATGGTCTTCGGTCTAGGGTGCTATTCCGTGGTTTGGTGCCTCCATGCAGTCGTGTGGTTCCGTCGCCCGTTCCATCGACCGCGTTACCATGCTATCGTGCAATCGCGGTATGGCAATGATGTCTACGGTATTGTGCTCGCGTAGTGCATCTGCTTTGCCCGCGTATCGTGTTCTACAATGGTATCGTGCTCCGCGGTGTGCAACCGTGGTATCCCGAATCGTTTCCCTGTGACTTCGTGGCTGGCACGTCGTCCGTGCAATCATGTTGTAATGCACTATTGTCCCTCGATGCTAGGTGACCTCAGGCTCTACACTGGTACCCGGCTCCGTGATTCGGTGATTTCGCGTGGCTGCGTGTTCTCCCACGGTTTAGTGGTTAATCCAACGCCTATGCTGTCGTTTATGGCGTGGTGTTGACGTTGATCGGTCGTCCAGGCTATCGTTAGCTACCGTAGTATCGTGTGCCGTGGGTCGGTGGGCTGTCCTCGTATCGTACTCCAATGTTCAGTGATTTCCCGCTTATGCTCTCCCGTGAATTTGTGTTTGGCCGTCGACCGTGCTTCGGGGTAACCTGTGGTGGGAGAACTCCTTTCCGTGCACTCGCACAGCTGCGTGGTCTACCGTGACTGTGAACGTGCTCTCTCTTGGTCCGTGCTTTTTCAGCGTGTAGGCGTTTCATTATTTCAGCTCTCACCCGCTGTCATCTGATCGTGCGGCTCCGTGTTTTTCAGGCTCTTCCCTGGTTCGTGCTTCGTATGAAATTTCGTGGCCTATTCTTATTTCATCCGTGACTTTCCGTATTTCAAGCTGTTCCTTCTATCGCGTTATGTACATGATCTGACTCGGTGTTCCTCCGTGTTTCGTGTTCTTGTTTAATCACGTGCCTCTACGCTAATTCAATCACAAACACTGCTCCCACTGCACTGCATGTATGTTACGTATCGTGTTCGAGAGGGCGCACATGCTCTTAGGGGTGCAAAATACGCGCTAATACAAAGAAAACGTT
>NW_003303630.1:153074-157619 GCF_000142945.1 Phytophthora infestans T30-4
CACATATAATGTGTAAGAAACACAATGTTGATTATAGCCAATGGGGGCCGCCTTCGCTGCGCTCGACAGCTTTTTAGCGAATCGAGGCCGCCTTCGCTGCGCTCGGCAGCCAGTAGAACGCCCGCATTAGCGTTACATGAATTAACCCTAGCCGCGGACGGACGTACGGACGGACAGACAACACACTCCACTAGAGGGGTAAGACTAGCCGTTCGCCGCCGCTACGCGGCGGAGTGGCATGGTTTGTTGGAGATGCGGTGGCCGCAGATTTAGATGCTTCTTGGTCGCGTACTTTGTTAGCGTCGTTCACCCCAGTAGATCTTGGCTTCGTGTACTTAACTATTTGCCTCTTTCGTGGCCGTTGAGCTCTCATCGCTGATACTCTAGCCGAAGAGTGCTATTCCGTGGTTTGGCGCATTCACGCAGTCGTATTATTCCATCACCCGTGTATCGTGCTCTCCTGGTGAGGTTTCCATCGACCGCGGTATCACGCTATCGTGCAATCGCGGTGTGGTAATGCTGTCTATGGTATTGTGCTCGCGTAGTGCACCTGCGTTGCCCGTGCTATTGTGTTTTGCAATGGCATCGTACTCCACAATGTGGAATCGTGGTCCCCCTAAGAGCCCCCTCGTTTATTTCGTGGCTGGTCCACCGTCCGTGCAATCGTGTTCTCATGTACTACTGTCCTTCGTGGCTCGGTAAGCTCAGGTTCTACACTGGTATGGTGTTCCGTGGCTTGATGGTCTTCGGTCTAGGGTGCTATTCCGTGGCTTGGTGCCTCCATGCAGTCGTGTGGTTCCGTCGCCCGTGCATCGTTATCTCCTGATGAAGTGTCATCGACCGCGGTATCACACTATCGTGCAATCGCGGTGTGGTTATGCTTTCTATGGTATTGTGCACGTGTAGTGCATCTGCGTTGTCCGTGTTATCGTGCTCTACGATGCCATCGTGCTCCACGGTGTGTAATCGTGGCCATACCAAGCCCACCCCCTGTGCAGTTGGTGGGCGGTCCGCAGTCCGTGCAATCGTGTTATCATGTACTGCTGTCCTCCGTGGCTCGCTAAGCTCAGGTTCTACACTGGTATGGTGCTCCGTGACTCGGTGATTTCGCGTGGCAGCGTGTTCTCCGATGGTTTAGTGGATAACCCACCGTCCATGCTGTCGTGTTATCTCTAGTGTCGGGGCTGTCGTCTGTGTTATCGTTAGCTACCGTAGTGTCGCGCTCCGTGGATCGGTGAGCTCATGTTCTACCTAGGCATCGTGCTCCAAAATTGATGATTTCTGATTTCCCGTATCTGGCCTCCTGCGGGCTCAGATTTGGTCGGTTGACTGTGCTCCATGTTTACCCGTGGTGTTGTTGGAGTATTGTTTCTGTGCACTCTCACCGATACGTGTTCTACCGTGGCTTCGAACGTCCGTGCTCTTCCGTAGCCCGTGCTTTTCAGCATGCTGGGGTGTCTATGTATTTAGCTCCCTTCCGTGGCCCGTACGTTCCTGTCATGTTCTCTCCATCTGTTCTTTTCATGGCTGCGTGCTCTTTCATCTTTCACGCTACTTATAAAACTTCGTGGTTTGCATCGGCTAAGTCTTCTATCATCGTCCATGGCCTTCCGTGCTTCGTGTTGCTCTTCTATCCCATCGTGTACATAGTGTAGGTCGGTATTCCTTCGTGTTTCGTGTCCTTGCTTAGACATGTGCATCCGCGCCAACTTAATCACAAACGCTGTTCCCATTTTGTTTGATGTACACAGCGTATATTGTTGGAAAACTCACATAATATCTGAAGGTCGCACACTACGCGCGCAAATACAAAGGAAGACAATAGTTTATTACGGAGGTGCAGGGGTGTAAGCCACAATAGTCATATTTTAAAGTTTGTACATTATTAATAATAGTAATACAATTGTTATTTATTATTAAACGCTGATATAATTTTTATGTGTACTACTACTACAAATGACTGCAAGCCAAAATATGAAATGCCTTGATAATAGTACTAAGAAAAAAATTATGGTAAGTTAAATTAGTACAGCAGTACTACGAAGCCTAAAACATCATTCTAAATTCAATAAGTACTAAAGTTTCGATTGAGGCCGAAATATAAGTCACCTGGGCCTATAATTGTTTTCTCCAGCTCCTACGACGATATAGTACGTGTGTGCTCATCGGCGCCTTTTTATTGTGCTAATTAACGCGTGCACAGGCAGCGCCCTTTGCGTGAGGTGGCGAACCGCAGCTGAAAATGAGAGCAAAATGAAATTTAAACGGTGCAGTTAAGTACGATGTGTAGTCCACATACAGTAAGTACAGCACATAATATCTGTTTTAGCCAATGGGAGCCGCCTTCGCTGAGCTCGACAGCTTTTTAGCGAATCGAGAGGGCGCTTCTCTGGTGCTCTCCGCCACCCAAAAAAACGCCCGCCATTGTGCTTAAACTATATTAAACCCCGACCGCGCGAAGGAATGAAAAGAAAACAACACCTCACTATAGAAGGTAAGAACTAGCCGGTTCGCCGCCCGCTAACGCGGCGGGAATGGCCAGGGTTTTGTTTGGAGATTAAGTGGGACGCAAATTTTAAATACCTCGCTGGTGTTTGTGTGGCTCTTAAGGGGCGTCCTTTCACACCTAATAAAGTTCCTGGCCTTCGTGTAATCACCCACTTATTGTCCGTAATCTCATGTGGCTTTGTACAATATCGTGGTTTGATACGTTTCCGTTACCCCGTACTACAGGTTGAATGTCGTGTTCTTCAATGGCCTGTGCTCTTCCGTATTCTTCTTGGTTTCGTGGCTCTCTATTCACCCGTGGTCCACGCTGTTTGTGGATATGCGCTCTCTTTTGAGCTCATCCACTTTAGTACAGCCTCTTTCGTGGCTCCTAACTATTCCCTGTTCTCAAACATTTACGCGGGCTGTACCGCTTTCGTGATACATAGGCATTCGTGGCCGTTGGCCTCCCATCACCGGTACTCTAACCAAAGGGTGCTATTCCGTGCTTTGGTGCCTCCATGCAGTCGTGTGGTTCCGTCGCCCGTGCATCGTGATCTCCTGATGAAGTGTCATCGACCGCGGTATCACGCTATCGTGCAATCGCGGTGTGGTAATGCTGTCTATGGTATTGTGCTCGCGTAGTGCACCTGCGTTGCCCGTGCTATTGTGTTTTGCAATGGCATCGTACTCCACAATGTGGAATCGTGGTCCCCCTAAGAGCCCCCTCGTTTATTTCGTGGCTGGTCCACCGTCCGTGCAATCGTGTTATCATGTACTGCTGTCCTCCGTGGCTCGCTAAGCTCAGGTTCTACACTGGTATGGTGCTCCGTGACTCGGTGATTTCGCGTGGCAGCGTGTTCTCCGATGGTTTAGTGGATAACCCATTGTCCATGCTGTCGTGTTATCTCTGGTGTCGGGGCTGGGCTGTCGTCTATGTTATCGTTAGCTACCGTAGTGTCGCGCTCCGTGGATCGGTGAGCTCATGTTCTACCTAGGCATCGTGCTCCAAAAATTGATGATTTCTGATTTCCCGTATCTGGCCTCCTGCGGGCTCAGATTTGGTCGGTTGACTGTGCTCCATGTTTACCCGTGGTGTTGTTGGAGTATTGTTTCTGTGCACTCTCACCGATACGTGTTCTACCGTGGCTTCGAACGTCCGTGCTCTTCCGTAGCCCGTGCTTTTCAGCATGCTGGGGTGTCTATGTATTTAGTTCCCTTCCGTGGCCCGTACGTTCCTGTCATGTTCTATCCATCTGTTCTTTTCATGGCTGCGTGCTCTTTCATCTTTCACGCTACTTATAAAACTTCGTGGTTTGCATCGGCTAAGTCTTCTATCATCGTCCATGGCCTTCCGTGCTTCGTGTTGCTCTTCTATCCCATCGTGTACATAGTGTAGGTCGGTATTCCTTCGTGTTTCGTGTCCTTGCTTAGACATGTGCATCCGCGCCAACTTAATCACAAACGCTGTTCCCATTTTGTTTGATGTACACAACGTATATTGTTGGAAAGTTCACATAATATCTGAAGGTCGCACACTACGCGCGCAAATACAAAGGAAGACAACAGTTTATTACGGAGGTGCAGGGGTGTAAGCCACAATAGTCATATTTTAAAGTTTTCACATTATTATTAATAGTAATACAATTGTTATTTATTATTAAACGCTGATATAATTTTTATGTGTACTACTACTACAAATAACTGCAAGTAAAAATATGAAATGCCTTGATAATAGTACTAAGAAAATAATACTGTAAATTAAATTAGTACAGCAGTACTACGAAGCCTAAAACAGCATTCTAAATTCAATAAGTACTAAAGTTTCGATTGAGGCCGAAATAAAAGTCCCCAGAGCCTACAATTTTTTTCAACAGCTCCTACGACGATATAGTACGTGTGTGCTTATCGGCGCCTTTTAATTATGCTAACTACCGCGTACACAGACAGCGCCCTTAGCGTGGCCTTGCAGACCGCAGCTCAAAATGAGAGCAAAATGAAATTTAAGCGGTGCATTTAAGTACGATGTGTAGTCCACATACAGTGTGTACAAAACGT
>NW_003303630.1:169672-172397 GCF_000142945.1 Phytophthora infestans T30-4
CGTCGACTACAGCAGCTCTAACGGCGAAGCGTCCGAGCTCTTCGGCCAACGGTTCTGCTCGATCTGCTCCAGACGAATGGTGGGCGTTTCACCTGGACGAACTACGCGGCGGTACGTGTTGGCTGATGTCTCCCTGGTTCTGTATATTCCAGCAGTGGCTCCATCTCCAGTGTGTTGCAGTCGTCGTCCTCCTCATCGGCCACTTGTACGTCTCTGGAGAACAACGTCGACTACAGCGGCGCTGACGTCGGCAGTGCTCCCAGCGCCAACGCTAATGGGTGCTGCAACATCTGCTCCAACAACAACGCCTGCGGTGCGTTCACCTGGACCAACTACAACGGCGGCACTTGCTGGCTCAAGAGCTCCAAGGGCAGCGCCAAGTCCAGCCCCGGCTCTATCTCGAGCTCTGTCCAGAAGTCCAACACTGGCGGCAACACCGGTGGCGGCTGGAAGATGTCGCCCGTCAAGGTCGTCCAAGCCCGTGTCCAGGGTGACGCGCCTGTGTGGCACCCGGAAGTGGGTCTGTGGCTGTCCAAGTTCGGCACCAACGCGGAGCAGAACTACGTCAACAACCTGGACACCGTCAACACGGCGTCCGTTGAAGGCGCGCTCATGTACGTGCAGGCCGAGGGCATCAACGTGAACGAGCAGTCGGTCAAGTGCCGGCGTAAGAACAACATGCAGTACGTCGTCTTCTACGAGATGACCATCGTCCAGCCGACCAACAGCATCAAGTACTACGAGAACCACTCTCCTCCGGAGTACGGTGACTTCGTCGCTATGGACGGTGCCAAGTGCACGAACGCCGGCGCGGATATCCCCAAGAGCTGCAAGGTGTACTACGGACTGGACGGTACCAAGGACATCGGTCCGAACGTCGGGTGCAACCCGCAAGGGTCCGACCCGCGTGCGCCGTACCCGAACAACTACTGGTGCTCGTTCCCCAACTCGTGCGCTCAGAAGTACCGTGCGGACAAGACGAACGAGTGCAGAGCTCAGTACGACGGCGGTCTGTGCCCCATGGGCGTCCAGCCTGATGGCGTCAAGTGCACGTACAACTACAAGATTCTGGGCTACCTGAACATCGACGACCTGGTCGGTATCACGAAGATGGGCTTCCAGACCTACCAGCAGTTCTGCCAGAGCGGCGGTATTGAGTTCAAGGCTAGAAACACTGGCCGTGGCTTCGAGGTCGAGCAGTGCATTGACTTCTGGAAGAACCCGGGAGACCAGAACGCCAACGCTAACCGTGCCGCCCAAATGGTGACCACGTACAACCAACTGATCAGCAGTGGCAGGAGCCCCAACATGAGTCCTCTGCCTTCGGTTGAGAGTATGTCTGCGTCCAACCCCAAGTGCTACCAGAACAGTGCCGTGTGCGCGCGTGCCCAGTTCGGATGCAAGCGCTCGCTCTTCTCGCAGATCTGCTCCGTGTGCTCGGGTCCGGATGCTGGATGTGAGAAGGCTCCGGCTGGCTACTCGTTCCCCAACCTGACGCTGCCCCCTGGAAACTAAGCGTGGCCCAGATGACATCTTCGACGTGCAATTCACACCGAGGCTTCTCGTTTTGCTCATAGGGATTTAAAACTGTGTAGATGCTCCAATGACTGCTATCAAAGCAGTACGTACGTTAAGATCATTTTCTTCCTAAAAGTTGTGTGGATGGATACCTTTCCGGTAAAATCTTTTCTTAGAAAGCCGTGCCTTACTACTGTAGTTCATTAAACAAGTATCATCGAAAAAATACAAGCAGTACGCTGTATCAGAGTACGTCGTACAGCGCTTCGAGAGTGAACACAAAAGAGCAATCCAAAAGCTCGAACACGAAGGGCTGTTAAAACGTTGCTTCTGTTATTAAACAATTGCTACGAATCGAAGAAGAAAAAATGACCGTGTGTCATAAAAAAATCGAAACCTTAACAATGTACATGTACTTCGAAGAACATGTTTTATTAAAAATAATTAGCACAACGACAACTGTAAGCCTTAATTTTGATTTGCCTTCTACCTTTTGTTAAGTGAACCAGAAATTTGATTCCCTTAAAACTTTATCCTCTTCCATCTTTACATGTATTGTAATAATATATCTTACTTTGGCAAAATGAGCCTTGAGCGCTTGACTTTTGCGCCAAACACGGTGGGTGCATATCCAGAATGTTGACTATTCGCGCAAGGTTTGTAGCTTTGCTCAGTAGCCCTACATGTCCAATAACATACTAATTGATAGCGTTTTTATTTGAAAAAATCCAGGGAGGCTGTTGAGGTTAGGGCCCGTCACAGGGACCGCCTCTCCATCGTGCTCTCTATAAACTAATAATGAAGAGACACGGTATTTTTGACTCTAATAAATAATGTACTAAAATGTCTGGAACATTTTAGTACTATGAATGGTAGCGGCAATTCTAGACTATGTTTCTGAATGCCGCATACTAATTTCTTGTTAGTAGCCCGCTACTTTCTTAAACATTAATCTTACTTCTTCTTTTACCGAGTCCACCACATGCTCTTCTTCTTTTACCAAGTCCACCACAAGCGTCTTCTCCTTCTACACTCAAGACTTCCTCTTCACTATGGCCGCCTAATCCTCTCTACCTTTGTCCTCATTCAGTTCTGTACTGCCCTAACAACTCTGCGCAAATCATTCCTTCAACAGGTTATCAGCCCAACGCTTCGCCAGGGTACTAGACGAGCTGAAAGCGGTAAGACGATGCGTTTCCAAGCCCGA
>NW_003303630.1:173438-175522 GCF_000142945.1 Phytophthora infestans T30-4
GACCAGCTTGATGAACCCCGAAGCCCGCAATCGCTGGCGTGAAGCGGAAGCTGATCATCGGGACCCGGTGACAACTTTTTACTGGACGGGGAATCAACAGTCTCGAGGGCCCGCGACTCTCGCTTTGGCACGACGTTCCGAGGAGGAAGTTTAATGGCAACAACATCAAGACGATCCCATGGGGTGAACGTGTTGGGTAACCACGACTACGGTGGTGTCAGTTACCGTGTGCACCCAAGGAGACAACAACGCTAAGTGCGAGACTACAGACGCACTTCTACAGGGGTCTGACAACAAGTTCACGTGGCAATCGGAGTACACGAGTCCGAACGACAACCGCTGGAACCTGGACGACCACTTCTTCGTGCGTCGTATCGAGGACCCTGCACGGGTGTGAGCATCGACGTGTTCAACGTGGACACGAACGACGCCGACATCCACGGCGCCATGCAGATCTGTTGCCAGTGCTACGGCTACTCGAACAGTGACAGTGCTACGTGTCGTAACGTGGGCCGTGGCCACCAGTACTGCTGTGGCGGAGACAACTCCATGTTCGACGCGTGTATGGGCAAGTTCAACCAGTGGGGAGACGACTCTCGCGCGCAGATCGCGCAAAAGGTCAAGCAGTCGACAGCCACGTGGAAGATCGTCAACAGCCACTACAGTCCGTACAACCACTACGCCGAACACAACATGAAGAAGTGGTTCGACGCACTGCGTGGCTCTGGCGTGCACATCTGGCTGAACGGTCACACTCACGGTGAGAAGCACGATTACTCTTCGTCGCTGGGCATTCACTTCATTGAGAACGGCGCTGGCGGTGGTATCCAGAAGGAGTCGGCAAGCGGCATCCCGTCGTATGCCGCCCCGTTCGTGCAGAACAAGTGGACGTACGGCAGCAACGAGTACGGCTTCATGTCGCTTCAGGCCTCCAAGGCTTGGGTGAAGCTGCAGTACCACACGGCGGACAGGTCGTGGCAGTTCGGAGAGAACTTCCAGAGCACCAAGATCGGTGGCGTCGAGACCAAACACTGCTGGTACATCCCGTCGGACGGCGGAGAAGGCCGTAGATGCTAAGTCTTCAGCTGCTTGCTGGTATAGATGTATGGATTACTTGGCGGGTTGGACACAGAACTACCGTTAGACATCGAGAAGTTTTTTTTGCCTCATCGTGTCCGAGGATGCGTTGCTCTTGTTGACAGTCTCAACAAGACATTTTGCCAGTTCGAAAGAATCAAAAGTTGAATTGAGAATCTGAATTGGATACTCTAACACACCACCAGAATCTTTTGTTTAATTTGGCTGCCAACAATGGCATGGTCACGACTCCACAGTTGCGATAAATTTGTTCGTAAAAATTCATGCCATCGTGAAGGTTACAATGCACTGAAAACAAGGGTGCCTCTGCCTCTTTGTGGCAGAGTGCTTAGTTTCAATGGGTTGTATTCGCGAAAGCTTCAATGTAAGGTGCTACTAGTATTATTCACAGCGACACCTTGTTGCTACATGTATGGGTAGATACACTTTTCGAGTTAACAAGCTGTCGAGTGCGGGTTTCGCAGTGCGTTTGCGGCAAACTTTGCCATCTTCTGGGGGAAAGCCTAACTCCACGTACAAACACCACAAAGCCAGATGGGGATGGGGGTAGTCCGATCCACGTTGAGACACCAAAGCCTCCTCAGATTTCCTCCTGGTGGTGCACTACATTCTCGACCAGTGCTCTCATTCTCCAATTTACTTTGAACGCCTTACTAGGACGTACAATCATGCTGACCCCCAGCCTCTTAGCCATCTATGTGGGAGTGCTCGCTGTTGTAGCAGACGCCCAGGTTTTGTCAGACCCGGCTTCCGCTGCGTACTCGCTCTCTGCTTTTCGCTATTGGAGACTGGGGAACAACCCCCTTTCAAGGGCTCTTTGCTGCTCTCGTTTCGGACACGTACAGCAACTACGACGTTTCATGCCGAGGACATCGTGGCCAGCTTTGATGAACACGGAAGGCCGGCAACGCTTGCGGTGAAGCCGAAGCCTGATCATCGGACACGGTGACAACTTTTCTACTGGCACGGGAATTCAACAGTCTCGA
>NW_003303630.1:176593-191593 GCF_000142945.1 Phytophthora infestans T30-4
CTTTGAGGAACTTTAACCCTTTAACTACCGAGCCATCTCTTACAGGTTCAATGAGACCTGTATCTCAGATCGGTGCTGTAGGCTATTGTCGTGGCGTTGTCATATCCGTGCTCTAACGCGAGTCCGTTATGTCTAGCGGGAAAACTATAAGCGTCTATTAGCTTTATGGAATGGTATTTTATGAAAAATTTGGATTTCAAACTAACTTGTTGATGATACAATGTACATATATTCTTTGGTCTGATACAGTGGATGTGTCGAGCTTTTTTTGCTACGGGTCACGAGTCGTGACTCACGACCTGTGATCACAATACAAAAGGCAATACCTCCGTGACCTGCCAGCGATACATAGTGTACCAGATTAGGTGCACAGTGTACCGAGGTACAATCTAGCATAATCCTGTCAAATCAAGTCAAATCATATTATTTGTCCCAGCTGTTAAACAGTGTGATTCGATGTGATTATGCAAAAGTGTCCTATGCTTTAGTATTTCTGGTTCTGTTTCGCGCTGTTGTGGGTAGAGCGGTGGGGCTTTTTGGCTGCCCTCTTCGCTAGAGCACCCCGCTTGGTCACACGGCGCTTACTCTTGGGCGACTCGGTGACGGCTGGCTCGGTGATGGCTAGCTCGCTCTCCGCAGATGGCTCGTTGGATGACGGCGGGTCGTCAGCTGTCTGCGGTGGCGAGGCAGCAGCAGGCGAGATAGGCGCGGGTGGATTTTCGGCTCGTGTAGCGCTGGTAGGCATGCTAACAGCGCTATCGTCGCTGTTCCCTCCATCTTCTTCGAGGCAATCGCCAGCTTTCTCGGCAAATATGTGAAGCCAGAGCTCCATCCTGGCTAAACGATCTTCGTCCGTACGATTTTCGCTCGACCCATAAACGTCATACATTTCTTTTTTTTCACAATTTACCTGTTCCTTGTACGTGACCTATGATATGCGTCCTGAAGTCCCCGTATGAGAGGCGCTTACCGCATAGCCACTCATTTCCCGTTGCTTCGCCCCGCAGCGGATACTCCCAGCGAAAAACCTGCGAGGCCCTCGACGGCTGTGAGTGTGCCTTCGTCCGCGCCATCTTTTGGAATGGGGGGACGGTGCACGATAGGGTATATATTTATCAACAGATGTTAAGAACATCAACTGGACAGCATTAAAAAAACTCCGGTGTTATTTAATGCTATTCATATTGTTAAACGGTGTTATTGAATGTTGCTGTGATATCATGTTATTCTGGGTGAGGCTAAGCTCAATACTATGCACCTTGAAAGTCTGCGATCGCTCCGCCTTTGCCGCTCAGCTTTTTCCTCAACGCGTCAGATGTGAGGCTCATCTTTTTGTGCTTCGTCTCCAATACTTGCGCTATGGTTTCTGGGAGGACGTGCTCACTTCCAGCTAGGAATAGGGCTGCATCGTAAAACACCATGCGATGTTTGAAATATTGACGCTCGGAATCACTTGAACGCCATTTCGCGCCGGGACGTACTTCGACTTGTTGTACGGGGGTTCACTCTGCAACGCCTTTCGTGTTCTCTGTCCATACTTCAATCACGGACTTCAATCCTCGAGCAATACGGTAGGGCACGGGCTCGTCCAATTGCTCCGCCTGTTAGCTGGATTGTCCAGCCTGGCCAGGAGCTAAGACGAGCTGAAATCGCCCGCCGACAAGCGAGCTGATAAGCGTGTGTGTAGACCGTAGAGATTCTTCGATAGCTGTCAGACGCAGCACTGTGCTGGCGAAGCTGTTTTCCACCACGTTGGTTAGAATAAAGAGGGCGGCACGTACCGTAGGGATCAATCTGGTGTCCGATGTTTTCTGGAGACGCGCTAGTTGTTGGTTAGCAAATACTTGGTAGCCTGGTATTTACCTTGCACCGCAGTGTTGTTCTTGATGGCGAGAGACGTGCTAGCTGTCATCAGCAAATTTTGGAATAAATGGCTGCACAGGGGGCACCCCCTCGTGACTTTTCTCTCCTCGCCCCCTCTCCCAGAATGTCAAAACATGTTTTCACACTTGCTTGTCAAACGCTCAACTGTCGACCTCTATTATTGTAGGCGACATTGAACATTGGGCCAGAATCTAGAAAGGCATAAGAGGTCTGCATTTAGGAAAACCTATATCGACATTTAGATATAGGGTGCAATCATGCGTTTAGATTTCGATTTTGTGGTAATTTTTAGCCAATTCCCAGCCGTTTTGGAGCTACAGTCGTTTAAAATGCCCTCTCAGAACACTGTCATTTTCGGGGGGAAAGGCGCGCCAAATCCACAGGTATGATTGGTCTAGAATCAAAATCATATGTCAAAAAGGAAGATGACACATCGCCCGGTCGCAGATTGCCCTTGTCGATTTAACATTCAATTCTGCCAGCAGGATGGTGAAACAAATTATAAAGGTATTATACATGGATTTTGTTTTGTTTTTATCATCTACTGTTCTAGTTCCTTCTGGGCTTTGTACAAATATTAGTTTGAAAAGGAAATGTTACAATATCAGTTATAATCGATATACCTCAAAATAAGTGTCTAAGTTATTCTTTTTCTCATTAGCCACGGAGTCAACGGTGTTGGGAGCACAACCAAGGCAATCAGAGACCAGTTGGCGTGTCCTGATGCCTTTGAAGAGGCCTTGTTCCTTCTGGCTTTTGAAATACTCGTAGCTGTTCACCATCACCCGCTTCTCTCCTGGGCAGAACTCGTGCTTGCCGGACATTTTCGCTGACCTTAAAGGATGCTTCTGGCTAATTGATGAGGTCTACCACCCTCTCAAGACACTAAGCTATATATAGCACTTTTATTTATATCAAACAGACAATTATTAGACTTCTTACAGTCTGTATAGTATGGGTTACAATTTCTGGCCCAATGTTCAATGTCGCCTACAATACTGGTTCTGTGCGTACTCACCTAACCGCAGTAGGCAGAGAGCGTGTCTACTTTCCTTTCGCTCTTAAACCGAATGTATCGGTTGTGACTTTTGTGACTCGCTGTGACAATGCCACAGCTTGACCGACGACACAGATAAGTTTCGTCTCACCCTCAACGCCTCTCACTGAGAGTCTCCGATTGCGACTGTGTAGCGACGAAGCTCACTTTTTATAGTAAAATGAGTGTTGGTTGGCTGAAGCGCGTTCATCGAGAGTAACAGCTCCTGTACTTGCTGCTGCGCTGGCACCTCGTCGATGCCAGATACTGTTCTCGTTCCGTCTCACGAGTTTCAGATAAATTATCTGCATAAGAATCACGCAATGCAAGCACTACAACCGGATCGGTCGCTCTAGCTTGTGTTTTTGTGTCTGGTCGGCTATGTGCCCTTCTTCGCGTCGGTGAGCTGCACAATCGAACGTTTTTTTTTTCATATCCATCAGCTTGCTCTCGAATACTACTACATAGTAGTAGTTGAATGCTATTTTCTTTAATGGCTTACCTCGATAAAAGACCGTTTAAAATATTTTGTAATCGGTCTAAAATTTGGTTTAGAAACCGACCGATCTTTAACTAACTTAGCTCCTTACTTTAAAATGTTAACGTACTTACGCAACACAAAGTAACGTCGACATCCCCGCGGCAGTGACCGCTTCTCAAATTGAGAAGCGGTGGGTTTTAAGATAAAAATACATCGGTCATCAATTAAATACCTTAACGGTCGAGCGGTATGCTAGACTGACATTTTATGGTGTCGACAGCGCTAGGCTTGGGATACCCGCAAAATAAAATGTGGTGGTGCCGAAGCCTGGCAAAGTGTACAGCGTAGTATTCCAGGCTTCCCCCTCAGCTCGTAATATGAAATACAAAAGCAAAAAAATAAGATATATTTTCCAGCCCAAGTTCATAGAGAACAAAACCAAATTCACAAGGAACAAACCCAAATACACAAGGAACACAGTCAAATGCACCCAATCCCAAATCAAATGCACAAAGCACAAGCTGAAATGCACAAACCTAAGAAACGTAACGACTAAATGACATTTACTAAGGTTGAATGACACACTTTCCTGCCACTGCGCGTCAAGTCGAGCTCACTAGGGCACCTCAATTCCGCCAATCATCCTTCGATTTTTATGACTCCACCAAATACAGTGCCTTCTTCGTTTTCCTTTGGGCTCGCTTGATTAGATTTCACGTAACGCTATGAGGACCGAGGAAGTTGCTCACTTTGCAATTTGTTCTGCGCTTGCCATGCCATCTCGCTCAACCGCTACCTTATCACCACCAAGCTTCGTATCATGGAAGATGCTCGCACCGGAGGCGACTAGGAAGCCGTTGCCGAAGCCAACAGTGTCAAGTTTAACTATTCTTGCTCGAGGCTACGTCGCTATCGTGCCGTCTCTGATGCTATGCGAGTTCCACCCCGTGTAGGAAGACGATAGCAAAAGATGACTGCACATGGCGTTGCCTTTTTACTATCCAAACTGTCGATAAATCTTGATTTCACCCTTCGGCAGCTGGTTGACGACATAGCGAAGTCCTGCTCCATCTCGGTCATTCCACAAACTGTGTAGAGCCACCTTGATGCAAGCCTCATTGCCACGAAATAATTTCATAAAGAACCTCAATATATGAGCACGGAGCAGAACGAAGAAAAAGCGCAGAGACTTTCCAAAGCAACTGCAGGCAGATGGAAAATCCATTGTTTACATGGATGATGCTCATTTTAATTTCTGGACATCCCGCACGCATGGTCGTAGCGTACGTGGAAGTTGAGCTGTCAAGAAGGTGCTCGCTGGAGGTGGACAGAACCTGGAGGTGATTGCGTGCATTAATAAGGGTAGTTTTGTTCATTATGAGTCCAAACTGGGTAGCAGCAAGTATCACCACTCCAATGGAGTCATCCGCAACACGCAGCGGGAATTCACAGACATGTGCAATGTTGCTGTCGTGCTGGGCAACACTCCCTCTCACTTGTGGGCGGCAGTTGCCTTCCAATTGGGCACTTGAGAACACTTTACACTTTCGTAAATTGCATTTTGTATGTAGTCGAAATCGCATTTAAACCGGAATGCGAGCTTAGTGTAGAGCTTTGCAGTGACTTTTTTTCATCTGAAAAATGGATTGAACACAGTCATTTCAATACAGCGGTGTTTTGATTTTGAATAACAGTTTGAATGTATAAAAGTCTTGACGTTTCACTCGAGTGGCGCATTGGTGAATATTGCGCCCTGAAAACTGCTTTTAAGGTGTCTCTTGAGTGTTCCACATTTACAGCTTGTGTGGGTGCCTCCTCTCTGCTTCTGGTAGCGAAGGCGTCTCTCGATGTGCTGTCGTTTTCTTGCTACGTGTGTGATACCGGAGCGCGAAATTACGAAAAATACTGTGATTGTCTGTGAGGGTGACAAATACAAACATGGCTTTCTCAACTTTTCACTTAAGCTCGAAGCGGACGTCCAAATCTTTAAACCTTCTTTACAGAAACCTCAAGATGATCGTTAAAGATCGTTTCATTTTGAGTTGCCTCATATGGTACTCCGTCAGAAACCGAGCATTTTGCTCCTTAGTATAAAAGGCGCGAAGGTTCTGGACCGCATAGCGCACGCAGGATTCTGCTTCCGATCAAGAACATCTTCTTCTCATATTGTTTTCGTTAGCCACTTATCATACCGCTATACATTTATGCAGCATAATAGCGGTGCTTCTCGCGCTGTATGTTGCCGTGATGATTTGTTCATGCTACGAGAATACGATTTTAGTACTTGTACACCATCGCATTAAGATGACCGAAGTTAGAATAAGCTTATCAAGTTTGACTTGACAGAACATATAGAAAAAAATTCGACTAATTTCTACATTTAATTATTTGTGATTTTTTAATAAATATCTCGCCGAAAATTCCGACCCCATCTTTAGTAGCTGACAATATTTTAGTTAAGACATTTCGCTCAGACTTGTATAAAGCCGATGAACCAACAAAAGCTCTCAGATCATTTTTTGGAACTGCGGTAGCCACTTCGCCCTATAAGGGAATCATATGCTGCCGCGGCTCCGAACTTTACACATTTCTTACACTTACCGTAAATATCGGCGAAGATGCGAAGCAAGTGCATTGTGGAATTTGGTGTCAGTATTTGCTGGCTTCTGTCAGCACCAACAATTGCTTGTACAGTTTCTCGCGGAGGTATTTACCTGGCGCTTTCTGCGGACCAAGCGAAAGTGTGTTGCCGTCATTTGCTCAGCGACTCGTCGCTTAAATTCGCACAGTGTAAGATGCTTTCACTCAGCGGAGGTATTTTTTTCATCGAGCAAAACGCGTTGATTACCGATAGGTCCATCGCCCAGGTAAATATGCTCATCTCCAACCAAGCCTCCTTTCGACGTATTGGATGGGCTCTCAACTGATCCACTCGGGTAACTGCATTCATGAAAATGCTGTAGACAGCTATAGCCACCGACACGCTCAGTACTTTGCGATACAATTTCTGTGTCCGAGTCCACCGACGAATTGGAGCGAGGCCGTGGCACAACTCGATCGCCTCAAGTGACGATCCGCTCAGGACACGTTGAGAAGGAGTTCCGCTAAAGTCATTCGTGTAAAAGACCTTAGGTTTTTATCCATAAAAATAATGTATTCCGCGTGGTCTGCTATTCTCATTGTAGGAGTAATTGTTGTTCTTTTCGCCACTGGTCGTTTCTTTTGGCCATGGTTATGGTCAGCTTATTACCTACTCCAGTCATGCTCAACGTCGACGGCAGCTATAAGCTGTCAGCTTTCTCTCTTTATAAGCTTTAGACGCTCAACAAATACCGCAACTTCTGACTCGTTCTACTTCCCCATCTGATTAACCTTACACGCTCCGACCATTCTAACTTCTCCATCCGTAAACGCCAGCACAGTCTTTGCCAGTTCGTGTCTAGTTTAGTAGTTATCGCAGACAATAAGACGGCGACCAGGTATAGACTGATGTGTCAGCTTCATTTGTCCGATCATTGCTACCGAGAGAGCTGAAGCCGAGTCCTGCTTCACCGATATATCTATATTATTTCATAGGCTAGTGTTCTTGCTAGCGGCTGTCGTAGCTCAGGAAACATGCCGCAATAGCACTCCGCCGGGTTTCAAGGCTCAGTATTGCCAGATCCATTGTCGTTGATAGTATGGATCAGGGGTTGGTAGGCTTTTTAAAAATAGTTCTTGAGAGAAAAACTACTACTTTCAGTATTACAGTAATACTCATATGAATACCGGGTTGTATGGTATTCACTATGGATAGTAGTATTACTCCCTCAGCCCGGTACTATATTTCTTTGCAAGAGCTATTTTCCAGGGAACTGGTTGAGCAAGACATCCCTCATTTGGCAAATTTCGAGTGAGTGGCTCTCGGTCAGCAATGGGGGCGGTGAGGGACGATCGCAATTCGTGTCATTCGACAACAAACGCAGGACAACCCCTTCTTTACCTAACACGCCACGTATGGGTAGACGTTCGGGTTGCCTACACGTGCAAGCTGATTCGAAGGTCAGTATTAAACTACTCAGCATTTGAGGCATACTTCCCGTCAAATAAAGACGTGACGAGCGTGTGGACCTCGCTGACGGCCAAAGACTGGATACTCGAGGTGGAAATGGAAGCAGTTACTAATTTCATTGCTGGCCTTGCATTGATAGAAGCACAGAGCGAGAACTTGGTATCATCGTACATGGTAGTATTCCGTCGCCTCTCAGAGAACAAGCTGAAGGCATTCAAGTTTGATACAATGGCAATAGAGGCTCCTGGAGCTAAAGATGCAAACGAAGATAGTCACCGTCGCGTCTTAAGGACGCTTGACCAACTTTCGGAGGCCGTCAAGACGTGCCTCAAAAGAACGTTGCTGCAATTGCAGGCCCGCTTACCCACAGTCACCAAGGAGGCAATGACTTGCATTTTGCTAGACCCTCGTACGAAATCAAGTGCGAAGAAGATTGCCGCCGTAGGTAACATCTCTCGCAAGAAAGAGAAGGAGATCTACAAAAGAGGATTGAACTTCCTGCGAGAAGAGCACCGCCAAGTGTACGCGCAGATGATAAAACAGTGAAAATTTCTTAATCCCAACAGTCGTCTCAAAGAAGCCTGCTTAGCCAAGAGTCGAGCTCCCCGTATTCTTCAGCTTCGTCGACTGGCTGGGACGACGAAGATGAACTCTTACTCGGTGCCCCAATTCGGGCAAGCAAGACCAGAGAGGAAGTTAAAGAGACCGAAATCAACGCGAGAGCTGACGCTGTGATGAAGGAGTGGCTGGGAATTGGAGCCAGCGTGGCTAGACATCGCCCAGCGTCAGAACTCCGAGATCCCAAAAAAGGACCTGTCGAAGGAGATGTCGATTGACTCTCGCGATGGTATGGACTGGGCGTTACTGGGCTTGTACAAGCATATCGACGTTCTAAAGTAGTTTCGCGAAGAAGGCGAAGCACAGTTTCCCTCTATAGCTCTCCTTCCGCGGATTCATCTTGGTAAAATATCGTCTTCGGCGTTTCAGGAGCGGGTATTCTCTACGGAAGGTATAGTGATGGGCCCCTTAAGGACCAGGACGGACAGCAGACGAGCAGAAAGACAGATTTTGCTGCAGCACAACAGGGACGAGCTCTTGAGGCTTTAGGAGGATGCACGCAAGGCGAGAGAGCAGTAACTAGTAGTTTGAGTAGTATACTAGTATTACTTCTACTACTACCGCTTCGTAAAATCGATACTAGTTTCACTATGTGTGGGTTTGAGAAGGCCCGATAGTCCCGGTAATACTACTATCCACTTTTTTCGGCTACTACTAACCCCTGGTATGGATATACAAGCTGTCCCATCCCATCACAGCAAAGAACCTGATGCCATACTTGTCTGGCTTAGAAGGCATGTAGGTTATGGCTAACGACCGCGCTTTTGTTTGCATGATGTTCTTGTCAAGGCTAGCAGTTTCGCCAATGAATGCGGCCTACACATTGTACATGAGGAAGCCTGTAGGGACCGCCATTTTCGCAAATTGGCCTTGAATATGGCGCAACAAGTCACAACTTTACCACAGAGGGTCCATCAGCTTGTACGGTTATGTTGCGCTGTTAGGTGCATGAATCTGTATGATAGCTCTCAAACTTTCGAACCGGTTTCTAGGCATCGTCTCCGCCACATTCTTCTGCCCTAAAAAGCGCTTTTCGGACCAGAAATCTGTAATTTTGGTAAGCGGAAGGATACCCATCGCAATCTCGAGACCCATGAGTGCATCGAGCTCCGCCACAGTCACCTCGTCCTTGCCGATCTGAAGCAGTCTCGCGTTTGTCCGGCCTCTAAGCATGTCTCGATGCTGCACTGAAGAAAAGATCGAAGAGGCCATCTTCCTGTCGTTATGCGTATGCTCGTCACACCTGCTCCTCATGTACAATGTGGAGGCAGCTTTCATTGGCGATACTGGATACGTGGGCATTTTGCATACGTTCATCAGATACAGATTGATCAGCAGCTACAGGGAGGGCATCGGTAGCATCAGTTTTTTTTATCTTTATGCCGACCGGGGTGCCACATCGTGGTCCGTGTCACCATCGACCTCCCAGTCTCCAATGCCGCTGTCAGCTGCATTCAGCAGCGCCTCTAAATATGCGGGGAGATACGTACCTGCGGGAAAAGGAGGGGAAATAAGAATGACAAGTCGCTGGACCTTTTTGTGGTCACTACGGTACTGCAAACTTGTGGGTTCTTCGAGACATATTTAATTGTACAGTGTTTTGCTGTCGCTCGTCGATTTTAGTTTTGACTCATTGCGTCCTTCTATCATCAGCCTCACGGGTCTGTGTGGACCTATGCTGTGCCTCATTTTTGCTGGCAGTGATAGAATTAACCATTTAACCCTTTCACTACAAGCAAAGTAACCCTTTTAACCCTATTGCTGCCGGAAATTTACTTAGATTTAGTATGGTAAATATTCCACAGTAAAATGTCAAGCACGCAAATATGCTGGGTTTTACTCCGCACCCCGCAGCATATTATATCATATTGCTTGGGCCTACCAATAATTATTGCAGTTATTGTAGTAAAACCAAGCAATATGCTTGGTTTCCCGCAAACCACATGATTCGCTCAAAATAAAATCCTTACATTTTGGTTGAGTAAAAAGTGTAAAACCAAGCATATTGCAGGGTTTCAGTGGCAACGGCAGCAATGGGGCTAAGCTTGTAATCAGCTCTCGACAAGAAAAACTAAAGCGTCTGAGAGTGTCACGGGTGAGTGTCTCTATTGTGGGAGTGCTATGGGATAGGTCAAGTACCAGCTTTTGGAAAAACAAATCGTTTATAATGTCGTCTAGAAACAGATGTTCATAGGCTTGAATCTTAGTATTTGTATGGTTTAGTTTACCTAAAACAGTAAACGGAGCTTAAGGACCAACAGGAAAATAGAACCCAATCGAATGAAGAGCTTACTTTTGAATTAGCTGCCTCGTCTGACGGTTAACTACAGCTACAACTACAACTACGCCCAATACAACAACACCTGCCTCCATTAACTCAAAAGTGGCCCACCGGTGAGAGCTGCTAATATTATTCCGGTCGAACAGCTCTACCTATTTGTAGTACAGGGATGGCATATTCTCCGGTTTTTGCCCATTTTCCCAGGGAATCCCACCGAGACCTGCTGGGAATGAAGTGGGGATTGATAAGCTTTTTTGTACTGGTACCTTGGCAGTAGTCGCATAAATGCTGCGATGTAACGGTTCTTTATCTTGGTTAAAGTAAGCTGGCTATCGGTACACTGTCTGAGGTACTTAGTCTGTGTGCAAAAATAGTCTATATTAAAAAAAGGTCTAAGTCAGACTATTTTGTGTTCAAGCAAGATACTATTTTTCCTAATTAGTCTTACTAACTCGTATTTAGTCTTACCTGGTCGAGCGGGTAAATGCACTTCGATCTAATCTGAGTGTCAGGGCTCGAGTCTCCTATTACGCTTTTGTTTTCAAATCAGTTGGTTTCGCTGTTCGTGGTTCTCGAAGTGCCGACCAACTGCAAACACGTATAGGACGACTGTTACTACGATTATAGAGTGTCTGATTGTAGCTCCGCTTAGGTGGTTTGGGTGACGGACTGGACGGCGGAGTGCTTGCAGAACGCCCTTTTTTTACTTCTACGTCTTCACTTTCGTTTTACAAGCTCATACATCATGTCTACCACCAAGTCTACTGTACCGTGTGGGGGCTGCTGCCAGCCTGTTTGGCCAGTTCATTGTTGTCCAAACTGCTCCCGCCACATGCATCCATTCTGTGGACGTTCCACAGGAAGTGAAGGCTTCGAACAATCTGTGGTTTGTCCCAAATATGACCACGTTGACCAAGAGACCCAGGATGCACCAGATAATGCCTCAGCACTAAATACCATGGCAGATGCCGTGGTGTTGCTGGACAGTAATTCCGACGTTGAACTTGACTTGTCTCAGCAGAAACCTTAAAAGTCAAGTCAATCTTTGCGCCACGCACAATCCGTAAGCAGTATTGCTCACCGTCGAAAACCTGTACGTTGGATGAAAGTGTACGAGGCGACCAGAGGAGCTAAAGGCATTTATGCAAAGGCTGTCGACAAATATCCTGCTATTTTCAACTCGGCTGTTAGACAAATTTGACAGACTCCGCAAACTTGGCGTCAAATTTGCAGCATTGTTATTGCAGTTGGCCAAGGATATCATCCGAAGCAGCACTGGACCCTTTCATTACAGGAGTGTCGACTCAAAAGGTGCGCTAATCATTGACAAAATAACATCGCAGTGGGGTCAAAGCTTTATGGAGGACCATTAGATCGTTATTAGATCTCAGACTGAGAAGAAACAGCTCAGCGAGGCAGAGATTTTGCACACAGAGAAAGAAGTGTCGTTCCATCTGGGTGAACTACAGCGAGGTTTTGAAGACGGATCGCTCGATGAAAATGCAATCGAGAACATCGACGAAACTCACTTTGTCGTGGATTTCGACAGCGGTAAGACACTCGAATTTTGCGGTGACGAGACTGTCAAATATGCCGACGTATTGTCAGGAGGAGACGGAATGACGATGGTCGTCAGACTGTCTGGCGGACCGAGTGCGCGGATACACCCAAAAAAGATGATTTTTATGAGCTCAAGTGGAAATTACCCTATCCACGGAGCTCCAGACAAAACTCCCGGGGTATGCTATCGCTCGAGCAAGAAGGGATGGATGAGTCAAAGGTTGTTTCAAGAATATCCCAATGAGAGGCGAGTGACGCGTGCAGACGTGGGTGAACAAAAGAAAGTTATCTTCCTTGATATCTGCCCTGGTCTAGGGAATGCCGTGTCGAGCCTGTTGCTATCAATCTGATCTCAATTTTGTTTCCTCCAAACGCGACAGACATCGGTCAACCAGCAGACTCATTCGTAATCTCTATGATAAAGGACGTGTGGAAGGTCAAGTGGAACGAGAAGAATATGGAATTGGTTAAGAAAAGCTGCTGACAAAACAAAATACGGAAGGATGGTTCGTGGTCCGGGAAGCTTCAAAATCCAGGCAAGAAGTTTTTCCTGCAACTTGCTGCAGAGGCAGTGAAATCAGTCAACCTTCAAAAAGACAAGAGCGATATCTCCCATGCGCGTAAGGCGGTGATACAGTGTGGTTTGTCGCTTGGATTAGACGGTGTGTGGTCAGTTAAGCAGCTTTATTCCCATCTCCAGGATATCATAAAGAAACATATCGTGCCGAGCCTGTAGATGCGAATCACACCTGACGCGTTAATGACACAGTTAATACGTTTTGAACAAGTCAGTAACTGATACCAAATCGGCCGAGTCGTCAGTGCTTCTTCGTGTAACGGTAGTCCCTGCTCAATCAATGTTTTTGTTACTATTTTAGAGTTTGTAAAAAGTATTAGTCACTATATAGTCTAAGTCAGACCAATTATGGTGACTAAACGTACAGACTAAACACATAAAATAGTCTCAGTAAGACTAATTACCGTAGACAGTGTACCAAATTGGTGAATACCGATTTGCTGTGAAAGCCCACATTGGTAGCCGGGCAGACAAGACTGGGATCAAATTAAAAAAACCGCCGTTGACACCCCTACATATTTGCTCACTGTCGCCCTCCTATTATTAGCCCGCGGAAGTGCATTTTTAATAAAGCACTGTCATTGACCATAATCGAAGTCTGCTTCGAACTTCGCTTATTAATAGGACAGGGGCGATGCGGTAGACGTCCTTTGTTTACGATAACGCGCCATTACTCCCGCATTTGCCACTTTCCGACAGGTCTAATCAATGCATGTATATAGCCGGAACTCGATTTGATATTGACAGTACTGTAGCGTGCTGTCAAGTGGAACTATAAAAAGGCTGCCGCCAAAGGTACCGCTACCGTCCTTTAATAATTATCAGTCATGTACTCTTTGCATTTACGTCTCCTGAAAGGAAATGTATGATAGTTGCTCCCTTCACCTCGTATTACTCAGCGCTGGTCGTATTAAAATTACATTATTGTAGCGTGCTGGTCGTTGTTCTACATCAATATAAATTGTCTTTGCATTTCGTTTTGAGGTAGGAATGTTAATAGAGGAACTGTACAGTAGGTACCAATATAATGATGACGTTGATACAGTACGTTAATGATACAGTGTGTCGACCGACATGTCGGCCAGAGAAGTACGAGTCTGTACTCGTGCTGTACGAATAGAGTCGATACATACACAAAGCGGTTGCGCTTATGCATCCTTGTCGGCAGACAGCAGCCCACGGAGAGAAAAACTAATGCGTCAATAGAGCTACAGTGTACTTAGGAATACGTTTTGTGCTATACACTGTCATTCAGCCAGGATACAAGTGAGATAAACCGCTTAAGAATCGTCGCTCTTGAAGTCAAACGATGTGACGCGAAATCGTTTCTGACCTGCCACTTGCAATGCACTTGCACTGCAAGTTGATTCAACTGTTGAAGGCTCCAACTTGATAATCACAGAACCCCCAAACTTTCTTACAGATCGCCCGTAGAGCGCTGTCCAAATAGAAAAGTGATCTATATTTCTCACCTATTTTTTTTTGTGAAGTAGCGCTAAGAAAAACGAGGTGCCGCAGACGCTTCATTTTAAAGCGGTAAAAAGAAAGAGGCTCGCCACCTATTTCTTTCGAGTCGCGCTTCATTTTTTATTGTTGAAGTGGCGAGTCGAGTGCGGAATGGAGGAAGCTTTCTGCGCGGAGCAAAGCGTGCATTTACACACAAGCGTCGCGAAGGGCGTCACGGAGAGCGTCGCGGAGGGTGTGATGCCGATGGCCATTGACTCTGGTGCGTCTAGTCGTCATGATTCTTCTTGATGCTTGCTTTAACTGGGATGATGCCGTCATTGTGCTAGAAAACAGCAACTATGAAGCAAATACGACGCTGGCAAGAGAACTAGGGGCTGTCCAGGGGTGTACGGATTCCGACAAGGAAGACAGACCACTTTTGTTCAGCATAGAAGGTGGTGGCGAGAGAAAATTGTCGAGTAGCTCATCAACACGGAGCCAACTCGCAGACTACAGTGCCTCTCGCTACGCTGGAATGACACAGCTGCGTGGAGATCTTGATGAAGCTGCTGATGGCATGGACGACGAGGAAGGAGACCATTTCGTTACCTGAAATGTGTGGACCGTGGCTTCCCACTTTGCACGCATCATCTTCGTGTCTGCTGTCGACACTGCAAATTTCTTCAGCACACGCGGGTTTTTGTAGCGAGTTTCAATTGCTAGCGCTGTCAGCGCGACCGTCCAGCGCATCAGTGGGGCTGAGGTCTTAGATTTCTTCGGAGCGGATGTCTTTTTAGCAGAAGCGCTCTTCTTGGGAGCTGCCTTCTTCGTCTTCTTGTGGGCGGTCTTCTTCTTGGAAACAGCCTTCTTCTTGGTCGGGATGCTCGTACGTGATGCTCTCACGTTAACTTGATCGGAGGCCAGTCGAGCTTTCTTTGTCGGTGGGGCTTCAGTAGCTTCGCTTGACGATTGCTGAGAGTCTTCCCCGCTTTCGATGCTGGAGGCTTCAGACCACAGCACTGGATCCATTTCCTTCCCACAAATCACCACGAGTCTTTCAGATAAG
>NW_003303630.1:193917-196601 GCF_000142945.1 Phytophthora infestans T30-4
TCACAGCGACATCGCTGGACCTGTCGATGCATCATCAAGCTCGAGCGATATGTGTACTCTTTGTCGATGGTTATTCGCGATACTGCACTGTGCGGCTGCTGCGAAAACGATCGGAGATGTTCCAATGCTTCTTGGAATACAAGGCGGCAGTAGAGACGAAGCACAATCGATCACTTCGACGCTTTGTCAGCGACAACGGTGGCGAGTATCTAGATGGTGCATTCGTCAAGTACTGTCGTGACCATGGGATTCAACGCGAAACCACAATCGCGTACACACCGGAGCAAAACGGGATGGCTGAAGTTCGCTTCCGTATTCTGTTCAACAAAGTTCGGACGATTCTAATCTCCAGTGGATCACCGAAGCAGCTTTGGGGAGAAGCAGTTCTGGCGATGGTCTACACATACAATCGGACTCTCGCCTCTGGTATTGGTGTGACTCCATACGAACGATGGCACGGTCATCCTCCTGATGTCAGCAACCTTCGGACTTTCGGCTCTCTCGCATACGTTTACGTGGCGTCCAAGACAAATGCACAGGGACGTGCCGGTGCCAAGAGGCAGAAGCTTGACGCAAAAGCTGTTCGAGGCGTATTTGTAGGCTACGCCGCCAACCAAAAGGGCTGGAAGATTCTCGACTGCAACCAAGGTGCCATCATATCGTCCATTCATGTAACCTTTGACGAAAGCTGCTCTGCTGCAGCTCGCGATCTCAAGCGTCAGGAGTTCCGCAAGTTGGCTTCACACCACTCCATGGATTTTGAGTATTACTCTCGGACCGCGACATCTGAGGTTGACTTGCTCTTCTACAGCCAACGCCCCACCGAAGAGAAGCCTTCCGCCAATGACATAGTACTACTCGAAGACTTCGTTGCTGGCTTTGACATGGACTCGGTCAATACTTCGACGACATGGCCGCAACTCCGCGCATATGCATCGTCATCCGCTTCATGGCTTCAAACGTTGGTCGGACCACAAGCGCTTACCAGTGAATCGGTCCATCCAATCATCCGAGCCGTTCGTAAGCAGAAACAGGCTGAGCTCCTTGTGGCACTCGAAAATCTGAAGTACAAGGAGTCGCTTTGTGCTGCGGTTGCTCACGGTATGGGCCTTGACCCTGCAACTTACCGTGAAGCAATGGCACGACCTGATGCGGCAAGATGGAGAGAAGCCACTGATGCAGAAATAGCGTCGCTCCTAAGGAACAAGACGTGGACACTAGTTAAACTTCCAGCAGGCAAGCGAGCTCTAGCTTGTAAGTGGGTGTTTAAACGAAAGTTTAACAGTGACGGGACCCTCGAGCGATACAAAGCTCGCTTAGTTGTCATCGGGTGCCAGCAGATTAAGTTTATCGACTTTGACGACGTCTTCGCACCTGTGGTGCGTTTGGAATCACTCAGAGTGCTGCTTGCAATTGTGTGCATTGAAGACTTGGAATGTGATCAAATGGACATCGAGACGGCTTTCCTGAACGGTGTGCTAGAAGAAGAAGTGTACATGCAACTCCCACAAGGGCTAAAAGTTGCCGGTCAAGAAGGTCTGGTGTGCCGTCTACTCAAAACCCTATATGGCCTCAAGCAGGCACCCCGAGCGTGGCACAAGGCGTTAGTGCAGTACCTCACCACTGCTGGATTTGAAGCTCTGCAGTGTGAAGCCTGCATTTTTGCTCGGAGCATAGGCATCAAGACGCAAATTGTAGCCATTTACGTGGATGACTTGGTGCTGATTGCTAAGACTCGGGGTGAAGTTGCTGAAATGAAGGCCGGCATCCAAAAAGCATTTCGTGCAAAAGACATGGGCCCCGTCAGCTACATTGTGGGGATTAAAGTAGTCCGTGACAGGAGACAACGAAAGCTCTGGATCAATCAGCAGTTAAGCGCAGACAGCATCGTAAATCGGTTCAACATGCAGCACGCGTTCGCTACTAAAGTTCCATCGATACCAGGGAAGAAGCTGCGAAAGCTTAACGGCGCTGATGCAACCGGCGATGTCATGAGTGAGATGGCAACGAAACCCTTTCGACAAGCCGTTGGAAGCCTGATGTATCTGATGATCGGGTCGAGGCCCGAACTTGCCTTCTCTATCCAAGACGTGAGCCGATTTCTCAATGCTTACGCTAAACCACACTGGGAAGCTGTGAAACAGATTATCAAGTATGTCAAAGGAACTACAGCTCACGGCTTGGAGTTCAGTGGGTCCGACGTCAGACTATCAGCTTATTCCGATTCTGACTACGCTGCTGACGAAGATGAGCGAAAGTCTGTATCGGGATATGTTACCTTCATTGGTAATTGTGCAGTTACTTGGAGCAGCAGAAAGCAACGCATTGTTGCCCAGTCAACAGCGGAGGCTGAGTACATCGCGCTCGCCCACTGTACCCGCGAAGTTCTTTTCATTCGACAGTTGCTTTCTGAACTTGGATATGAGCAGGAGGAGACATCGATATTTGAAGACAACCAGGCATGTATTGCTATAGCAGAGAATCCCACCCAGCACTCGCGAACAAAGCATATCGACGTACGGTATCACTTTATTCGGGAGCATGTTCGAGCAAAGCATATTGCTCTCAAGTACGTGATGTCAAAGGAAAACGTTGCTGATACCTTCACGAAGGGACTGGGCAAAGACCACTTCGGGCTGCTGCGTGGTAAGCTTGGAGTGATCGAGGTCAACGCGGATGCGGGG
>NW_003303630.1:197418-200120 GCF_000142945.1 Phytophthora infestans T30-4
TTATAATCCTCCCACCCTTTCCTGACCAGTACGCGTGACTGCATCATGAGCTCTAGCAGATTTCGTATACGGGTGGGTACATATTGGTTGTTACATGTGGAAATCCGGGGCACGATCGCGTCCGGGCTAATGCATCATCTATCTTCTCCCCACCTCGTCCCCGACAACATGACGAAATCATCGCTGTCCTCCGTCTCAACCCGCCTGCCCTATCTTCCATGAATCTTCTGTACATCCAGGTTATTCCCCGCTGGTCCCCCCACACCTCATTATTCCAAATCCTCGACCACCACAGAGTCTGCCGAACGTTCGAGCTTGATTGATCACAATCCGCCAGGTCCAACGACGTCGCCACAGGAGTCCCACCAGTGAGGACCTCAACGCGTGCACAGTGTGCAGTCAGACTCTTTAGGAATGCTCATTCCGTTATTTCCTTGAGGTCCCTCAGCTATCTACCGTCCTTTCAAGTGACCATGCGTGTGGGTTATATCTTGATCGCGGTCGTGGCGACTCTCCTTACTTGCTTCACTTCGATTACGACAAGCGAACCCCTGCGTTTCAAGGAGGCTACCTCGAATCGTATCCTATCGGCTGATGACGAGGAGAACGAAGGCATGGGCAGGCGGCTCGTATGGCTCAGGCGCGTGGATAGTGACGATCTGAAAGCATTTCCCTTGACTGAGGTGAAGTTGATTCTAGCGAAAGAATCGACACGGAATCAGTACTTACAGAGCTGGGGAGATGGGAAGGTTAGCATCAAGAACCTAGCAAAAGGTCTTAAGCTCAGCACTGCTAAAAGCAAGCGTTTGCGGGATATCCTGAACCGGAACAAGAAGGATCAGCTCAAGGTATTGAAGATGTATGAGGATTACCTGAAAACGCTTAAGAAGATTCCTTCTCCCCCAGTCGCATAGGTAGCGTAAAGCATCCAAGGCAGGGAATTCAGTACAAGCTATACGTCTTTGCCATTTGTTAGTTTTGTGATTAAGTGAACCTTATCTCGGCAAGTCACAGCTGTCCGGTGTGTGTGACAGTTCTCTCGTACTCCAAGCCTCTAATACTTGAGTAGTAACTTCACATATTGAACATAGTGTGTCTTTTGATCGCACTTATTACTACTCGAAATTATACGCTTGAAGACTAATACCGGTAGTGGTACTCACATTCCAACTACAGTACTACATCCCAAAGTAGTATTAATACCTCGAAGTGCATGTATCAATCACTGAGACAAGTACTAAAAACAAGCAGCTAAGTGCATTGTAAGCTCTTAATGATGTAGCCCAACACACTGCTCGTAAAAGTTCAGGTAAGCTTGGCACTCTGCGCCTGGTATTTCTGAAACTTGCTGGACAGTTCCCATCCGAGACCGACAAATACGACAGCCACTCCGAGCCACGACATGAGAGTGAGCTCGTGTCCGTACCAGACCACAGAGAACAAGATCGTGAAGAACTTGCGCGTGGTGGTGATCGTAGTGCACGTGAGCGCCGAGAACTGCTGGATGGTGAAATAAATGAAGTTCTGGCCCAACGCGCTGCACACGGAGAAGTAGAAGACCGAGTTGAGGATGGCCGGGTTCTCCATGCAGAAGAAGAAGCCCTCCAGTGCCTGACCGGTCACTAGGGCACCGATACCCGTGTACACAACAGCCCAAATGTTGGTGTTGAGCATCTGCTGGTGCACCGAAGGACGCAGTTGGTGCGCGATCTCCTCCTGCTTGGGGCCCGAGATGCCGTCCAGTGTGAGCGAAAAGAAGAGAAGAAGCAGACCGTATGTACTGTTCTCACGCTCGGCGTGCTTGGCTGAGCCTTTGCCCAATTGGAACACTGCGATGCCCGTCGTGATGACCAGCACGCAAATGTAGTCACGGATGGTGTACTTCTTGCGACGGATGAGGACGCCCATGAGCATAACGGGGATCATCTTGCACGACTTGCCCAGCGCTTGAGTGGGGAAGCTCACGTGTTTCAGAGCCTCGTTACTGCACAGCATAGCGCCCAGGTAGGCAGCCGCAGTCGTGGCGAACGGGGCCAAAGGCATGCGCGCGCGCTGCGGTTTCCACACGAACGTAGCCGCGTAGGCTACCAACGAGTTGGTGACGCACTGTACGAAGAGCATGAAGAGTGTAGACGTGAACTTGTCACCACTTGGAGAACGGTACGTGAAGCTGGCAAGAGGTAGCGGATGATACACATCGGTTGGTTTTGTGAAGGTTTAAACGATAGAATTGTAAGCTGCGTACATTTTCTCCTGGAAGATGCCATAGCTGAGGTAGCACGTGTAGATACCGCCGATGCAGATGAGCAGGTTCAGGATGCTCGAGTCCCGCGGGCTCGACGCGTACAGCACCGTTCGTCCCATGATGCCAACGATCTAATGACGAGTCGAGTAAAATGGCTGGAGTGCCACGTGTAAAAGACAAGTGATGTCGCTCGAAGGTAACACGATGTTTGAGCCACACAAACAGATGTTTTTCGCGAATGCTAACCAACTTTGAAAGAAACCAACGTACAAGCAAATAGTCGGGTTTTATTTTAAATTGTTTTTACCAAGTCTGTGTACGCCACACAAATGTCGCAACACCTTCCACAACCAGCAATTGTCGAGCGGCAGTCTTCAACAAGCTATTGCGCGATGCGGTCCAACGACAGCCAGAAGATCATCGTGGTGGGCATCCCCAAGACGCTGGATGACGCTCA
>NW_003303630.1:202030-219419 GCF_000142945.1 Phytophthora infestans T30-4
GCGTACTTGGTTAGAACAGCACGTCGTGCCTCCTGTCCGTCGTCTTTGGAACCCAAGAAGAAACTCACGCGTTGCTCCTCCGTGTCGATGCCAAAGGCGGCAAAGTCGTCGTTCATCGAGTAAAACCAACTGCGTAACAAACTTTCCACAGGCTCACTCAGACCGGTCAGTATGTCCATTCCAGCCGCGAGAGTGTCCACAAAGCTCCCTTTACGTTGCAGAACTTGTGGAGGAAGAGAGAACGCGAAATGCTGAGCATACTCACCATCCACGCCGCCCACACAGACGTCCTGTGTCAACATCGCGGCTTCCTCTCGAGTTCGGTGAAGGAAATCGATCGCGTTGAGTCGTCCTGCTTGGATCTCCTCAAAGCTTCTCAACACCGTCGCGAGAGTCTCCAGTGCTTTCTTACTCACATCCAGTTGGCCGCCAGTCTGAAGAATCCAAGCACACAGTTCCTCGTACACGTTCGTGTCGTTCGCGTCCACTTCCGTCTCGTCAGCTTCGCGTAAAGAATTAATCACAGACACGACGTCGTCGTGAGATAACTGGGTGGCTTGAGTCACCGCTCTAATAGCTGCCAACGTCTGCTCCAGCTCAGCAATCCGCTGCGTCTTCTCTTTCAGTAACGCGTTAAGAAGAAGCTCATCGCGCTGCACTGAAGAGCTCGAAAGACTCTCTCCATCGCCTAAACTGTCCAAAACTCCGTCCAGAGCTTTCGCATCGTCCTTATCCTTCTGGAAATGTCTCCAAGCCGCCAGTTCTGCATCTGAAGCGTGGACGTTGAAGGGTCCAGCTTCATCACGGGAGACGTGACGGAAATCCCCACTCGAAAAGACCTGAAGACCCGCTGACAGCGCTCGAATGCCTTCCAAGACTCGCATACGAGCATTCATCCGCTTCCACAAGTCACTCGACAGTCGCTTACGTAGCGTCAATAAAAGTTTCTCTTGCTCCAGCAGCGTCGATCCCGCCACGGACGGAAGTGTCTGCATGTCCACACGATCCATTACACGAAGAACACATTCCAGACGACTGACAACATGGTACGTGTCGTCAATGCGCGCTTGAAGCTTCTCTCGTGCAGCTTCGAGTCCTTCGAGCTCTTCCGAACACTTCTTGACCAAAAGTTCGTTGATGTCTTGGAATTTAGTCGCCTGATCCTCTTCGTTCAGTCCCAATTCTTTCCAGATCTCTTGACATCGCTGAGAGTACAAAAATCAGTTAGCCAGATGAAACCCACAACAAGAAAATAAGATAGCAAACGTACGGTCATCAAGCGGAAGGACTCCTCCTTCATCTCCGTGCTCTTGGCAGACGCCTGGAAGCGCTCTAGTTCTACACGCATTGCCTCCACTTGCTCGTCCTTTTCGGCCAGCTGACGCATGAGCATCCGCTCTCTCTCTTCCAATGCAACTACATCGCTGGTGTCTGCTTCGACCTGTACGCGTTTTTCTGCTGCAACGGCGTCGTTAAAACTCGTCACCATCTGGAACGCGCACTGCACGTCCGTCGTGTACTTCTCCTCGAGCGTCTCCACCTTCTCGTCCATACCAGCTTTCAACTGTGCTAGGCTTTGATTCAACGCCTCCTCGGCTTCTCGTTGCTTCCTCAAGTCTTCTTCTTGGTCGCATGCCATGTACATTCGCCACTGCGAGTAAATCTCCACAACGAGCCGTTTGATCACGTTCTTCGCCACATCCAAAGACTTGATCGAGTCCAGAATCTCGCTCATAGACGCGCGTTGATCACGCTGAGCACGCATCGCATCCCGAAGCTGGGCAATACTGTCCTCGCAGTCCCTCAGATCCTGCTCGTTCTTCTCCATAAACTCTTGTTCCGTCATCGCTCCCCGCTCACACGCCATCAGTCCAGTCGTGATGTTCTGGAACAACTGCGCTCGTTTCCGAAGCTCCTTGTTCATGGAAGCTTCAAGAGCTTCTTTGTCGAATGCAATCTACGACAAGATAAGAGTTGATACGACAGGTAACAAGCCCCTGGAAGACAAGCAGAGACGTACCTGGAGCTGACCCTGAATCATCGACACAATCTCGCGAGACTGCGACGAACCCAACTCTTCTTGTGTGAATAGAGGCGACATCAGCGAGATCCCAGCGTCGTCGCATTCCATACAAGCCGCCACTTCTTTCTCTTCATCCTTCAGGAACTCGGAAATGTCGTCGAGATCGTAGCCATCAAAGCGAACCTGCAAGACAAAATCCATCAGCTTAAATACTCGGCAAAGAAGTCCATCCATGTGACTACAATACCTTAATTTCAGTTCTGCGAGTCAACATGTTGAGTCCATTCGTAGCTGCTTCTTCTGGTGCGTCTCTCATCCGCTCAATCTGAGCCTGCTTCGCTGTCCACTCGTTCCGACAGCGCGTGATATCCGTCTCCCGTTCAGACGTCAGCGCTTCTTTCCGACGCTGCATGTCCGCCATCTCGAGATCCAGCAGCTCCAGTTTCTCCACAGCGTCTTCCAAGTTGCGCTCGACCGTTGTTCTTCCACTCGATGCACTTGAAGACAGCCACGTTCGCATCCTCTCCATCATACCCGACAGTCCAGTGCGTAGCAGCTCTTGGCGGTGAAACCGCGTCTCCAAGTTGGCGAGTTTGGCCTTGAAGAGCTCTCTCTGACGCCTTTCAACATGCTGCATTTCCTGCATTTCGAAGGCCGCGTTCATGATTTCCAACGTGCGACACAGTTTACTCAGCGGATACGGCCTCTCAAAGACATCGCACTCCAGTCTGCGCTCTTCCATGATGGCCACGGAGGAGCCACTGTCACTGGTAAAGTCCAGACCTTCGTCCTGCGGCTGACTTCTGTCCGCTTTCTCTTCATTCGAGCTCGCAACAGAAGCAACACGTCGGAGTCTACCGCTCGGCACCAAATCCTGCAGATAAGTCGTGAGGCCGTCCACTAGACGGCGCGTCTCGAACACACGCTCGTCACTGGAGGTCTCCAGTCCTGTGGAAGATGAGAGCTGCTCGATGCTGTTCAGATACGCGAGCACCTTGGGGTTCATCAAGCACGTCTCCACTAGATCCTCTTCGTCTCCCAATATCGCCTTGACGAGCTCGCGACAGAGCAGCTGGTTGAAGGACTTCAAGCTCACCAACTCGGCCGAGCGACTGTCGATGTTCTTGACTGCCTTGTTCTGGATGTTCTTGGCTCTGTTGGCGTACTGAAGCGTGTTTAACGTCTCGTTCGTGTTCGAGTCAGCAGGAGACACACACGCACTGCATACAGCAGCCGCAGAGAAGCGTTAGAGACAGCCCAGTCGCCCCAGTCTTGTACTGTACTTACATGAAGAGAGTCCTGCTGTTCCCACCGAGTGCGTCTTGAAGCAACCGCGTCAACTTTGAAGACCTGTAGGGAACATGGGCATGTGACGCTGACCGACGCTTCTCTTCTCCCAGCGCGTTGATGACGTTGCCCAAAGCGAACAGACCCACGTTGATCTGGATGCCTTCCTTCATCCGTTCTCCTTCCGCGTGGGTCTTCTTGAGCCTCTCGCTGCCCGCGAGATCCACAAACGTGAGTTTGGACACAATCACTGCGTCTGTCTCAGTAGATTCGAGGCCCAAGGCATCGCCAGACGCCTCCGCTGCAGTCTCAGCCGCGTGTTTCTCCAAGTTCTGGTTGCTAGAGACAAGAGGACCCTTCTTGGACCCCTGTTCAGAGACTCGCTGCACGATCTTGACCGTGTACACAGCGTGCGAGCGGCTGGATCGCTCGTTCATCTGCGTACTGGCAGTGATCCGTTGCAACGATCCTCGTCGCATCTGCTCTAGAGCTTCCTGTCTAGTGGCAACGCGCACTTCGGCGAGTCCTTGCACCCACACGCCGTTCTTCTTGTTCTCTCTCAGCTGCAGCGGCTCCGAGCGTCGACTCGAGCCGGAATCCAGTAGGTCGTGGATATCTTCGCCGTAAATCTCGAGAAACGACACCGACAGCTGAAATTTGCTGCCGGAATCGTTGAGTTTCGTGAATAGTTGATGTAGAAACCTCGGGATGAGCCCTTCGTCGCTCTCCAACGTGTCTGCTGCTTCGTCGTCGCTGTCATCAGTCGATGGAGACCGCGTGAATAGATTGCCTGATAGTAAGGACGTGGACGGCATGTGGTTGCCCATAGTGTGGGTCTTGCCGGACCCTGTCTGCCCATACGCGATGACTGTCACGTTAAACCCCTGCAAGAACGACGCCATCCACGGCTGCAGCGCCTCATCGTACAGTTCTGCCTGTGTGGTGGTCTGTGGGAACACGTGGTCGAATCTGATAGTGACAATAATTTTTTAAAGTAAAAAAAGAGAGCAAATTTTTGTAAAATAAAACTTGTAACTTACGTGAATTTGCGCTCGCCCATGGCTCCCTCGCGCAGTTCGATGGCGCTTTCTACTCCTTTCGACTTGTTTACACACGTGGCGGCGTTACGAGCCAACTCGCGTGGCAGCATGGGTCGAATTCGTACGGCAACACGGACACTGCCGTCCTTTCTGGACTTTAGCGACGTCTCTAGCGGCTGCACGCGCGCACCTTCAGTGCTGCTGGACGATCTGCGCTCGTCGTCGTCCGAATCGGTGGATGGGGGGCGCTGGGGCGTTCTAGAGGGCGCTGGCGAAGACTTCATCGAGCGACGCATGGTCCTCGAAGTAAATGTCGTAAGTGCACAACGGATGAGCAGTACAACTTGTTTTCGACCAATAATATGGCGGGAAATGCGATGATTGGTTGCTTTGAAAGAGGAAACGCGAAAGATTTTGCAGTTGCCATGCAAAAGATTCACGCAACTTCCAAACGTTTGCAATAACAGTGGCGCTCTATTTTGCTAAGCTGATATTGCCGATTGCACTCACTCCGTGTCAATAATACCCCATGCAACTACGCAACGGCTAACAATAAATAACCACCACACTTGTTAATTTCACCGCTTTATGATGAGCTAGTGTCCAGAACAGTCCAGGCTTAGACAACAGCTTTTGTCGGCTGTTTCGCTTTCTGATGGAGGAGCTCACGGTGCAGATTTTTTCGAGTGGCAAAAGCCCCGCCAACAGTCCGAAGCGGCATCCTCCGCCACCTTTATCTGCTCGCGTTAAAGTTGCAGTTCGAGTTCGCCCACCCGTAGCCAACAATGAAAATGAACCAGCCTCACTATGTATTTCAGAAACGGAACCGGCAAATACTGGAAACGTGGTCCAGTTTAAGCTGGAAAAAACTCAAAAGTCCTTCCGGTTCGATCATGTCTTCTCAGCCGAAGCAACACAAGCTGGTACGTTGATTCGAGATCATATTAATAATACTTACAAAATTCTAAGCAATTTGCTAGTACAGATGTCTACACTGCGGCCTTGCAGCCACTTTTGGTGTCACTAATGCACGGTTTCAATGTTACGGTGCTTGCGTACGGCCAAACCGGGTCTGGTAAAACCTACACTATGGGAGGCGTCGAAGTGCCAACTGTTGAGAGTGACAACGACGATGGCCTTATACTACGTTTCTTGCGTGATCTCTTTACTGCTTTGCGTACTGAAGTAAGCGTGAGGACGATCAAGATTTCATTTTTGGAGATTTACTGTGACGAAATACGCGATTTATTAGGTGAGCGAGCTCGAAGTAGCTCGCAACACGGCGGTCGGCAAGCCTCTGGTGCTAAACTGACGATCCACGAAGACGACCAGGATGTGTGGGTCGAGGGGCTGCAGCAAGTTGAGGTGAAGAGCGTCAATGAAGCACTGGATCTGCTGAGAACAGGTCGTCAGCGACAGACTGTCGGTGCACACGCTCTTAACGACCAATCGAGTCGGTCGCATGCTGTGTACACTCTCGAAGTTTCACGCACGTTTAACAACGAGATAAAACGCGCCAAGCTGACGTTTGTGGATCTAGCGGGCAGCGAACGTGCCAAAAAGACGTTGCAAGAAGGTCACGGCATGAAAGAGGGCTCCCATATCAACAGTAGGCTCTACGTTGTTATGGAAAGATGGGGTTTGTGTTAACATGACCTTGCTGTTGTTCTGTGTTACTGTATTGAGTCAGTTGGTCTATTAGCGCTAGGGAACGTGATCAATGCGCTGGGCTCCAGACAACGGTCGTTACAGCTCCTAAACAGCCCTCGGGTCAGTAGTCGAGGAACTGGGAGTGGCAACGTCACCCCTCGTCATGTACCGTACCGCTCGTCGAAACTTACACGGCTGCTTCGTGACGCCCTCGGTGGCAACTCGGTTACACTTTTCATGTACGTGAGTTGATTCCTGTTACGCTATTGGTGTCTGTCATTATAAGAGTTGCTTGTGTGTTTTGCAGAGCTTGCGTTTCACCGGAGATCACAAATGGGAACGAAATTTTAAACACGTTGCAGTATGCGAATCGAGCACGTTCGATCCAAAACAAGGCTCAAAAGAATGTGGAGGGGGCTGAAGATGTAATATTCGACGCAGCGTCTGGCACGGAAACAGAGCGTGAAATTTAGAACAAGTGGCAGCTCTCAAGTTGCAATTGGATCAGGCTCTTGCCGCAGCGAAAGCAGCAGAATCTCGTGAATCATCGCGCGCTGATGCAAATAATCATGACATACCGACACCACGTGAATCTCCTAATAGCAGCCGTCGGCTTCGAATCGTTCCGCTGGAACTCGATTTACCCGACTATACAGACAGAATGACTTCAAGCTGCAGCTTACAGCGTAAGCGTGGGCTACTCCAAAACCAAGGTTTCTATCTTAAGTCCTCTATTTCGAACAGCACACGTTCAAATGAAGTCACTACAGAAGAACAATCCTCAATGGTTCCGGAATTACTCACACCTCCCAAAGTGCCAATACTAGAAGTATTCAAGTGCAGTGAGAACGCAACAATCCATTCAATTTCAGAAAAATACTCTCCTCGACTATCCAGCAAAAGAGAGGATGGGTCACTTTCAAGACGAGTGATGATCGATCAGGCTACGCAATATGAACCTTTATGCCCCCAACATGAGCGGAAGACTTTAATCGACTACGTCCTGCTGTCACCAAGTGAAATATTTCGTGAGGTACACAATCAAAAGAAGCTCGAAGGAGCTCCTTCCCCGTGGCCACACCGACGCCGTCAGGACAATGAATCTAGCGTATCAAAAGCCAAAAGTCAGTCACGTTCCAAGACAAGAGACGTGCTTCATGATCTCCTGCAATGTACTCGCCAGCTTGTCGAGAATAGTCCAGTTTTTGGAGACTTTGATCGTAATCCAGAGGTACAAGACCCCAGCAGAAAGGAGGAACAAAGTCCGTTGTCGTTCGATACCTTTGTGAATCGCATGACCGCTCTTTACGATCAGCGAAGTCGTCAGCATCAATTCGTGCATCGACTTCAGCAACGCTTTCGCCACCTCGCGAGTTTGTTGGCTGTTGCAAATGCTGACAACCAAGTGAACGAGCTGTCCAAGTACACTTTGGACCATCAATTCGATCAACTGCAACAACAACTTTCGAGGTTTGAGCGTCTTGCCGCAGACAGACTCTGGACACGTCTGCAAAATCGAGAAGTTGCCATCGAGAACTACACTGCAGTGTGGAACGACCAAATGGCCGAGGTTTTCCTGTCAGACGATCAGTACGAGGCATGTCGACCGTGGCATCCTCACCGTGAGGATCATGGATTTTTCCAACATCGCATTTTGCCTTTTATTCTCAGCGGTTGGATTTCTGTCACACCGAGTGACCTCGACAACGAGCAACTATGGCTTGCATTATGATGCAAATCAAGCAAAAAATGCAAAACAAAAACTCAGTTTGAACCAAAGCAAATTAATTAATTCCACACGCGAGGCAAATAGCAAAAATTACTTGCAGCAGAGTTTGCCACAGCACTTGACGCCACAGGAAGACCGAGCTCTATCTATTCTCTATCGAGTTCTTCCCAGCAACACCACCCCAGTTCCAAGCGGTTCAAACCCCACTTGTTCATTTGCATCCGTTCACACTCGCAGCCTCTATTGTGTCATATAACCCAAAATCACTGGGATAATTGTTAAATTCAACCGAAAAAGCCGAAGCGATCGGGTGCAAACTTGCTCATGTCGAGCTGTGGTCGTTTCCCACTGATCTCATCTGCAAGTAGCGCTCCCGCACCAAAGGAAAGTGTCCATCCCTTGGAGCCATGACCAGCATTCACGTACAGATTTCGGACCTTTGTACGACCGATAAGTGGCACGTCGTCTGCTGTCACTGGACGCCAGCAAGTGTGCGGCTGCATCTTTGCCACATCCAGATATTTGTCCGGGAACAGGAGCTTGGCCTGTGCCAATAGCCAGTCGTACCGCTTCTTTTGGTCACGTGGTGACATTTCGCCCGTCTTCTTTTGACTCACAAAGTCCACGCCACCCGAAATACGCAACATTGATTTGCCCAACGGAGCAACCAGCACGTGTCCGCCAGCGTAAATATTGTGGACCGGTGCACGGAAACCTTCGGCCACTGGCACCGACAGCACGTATCCTCGTACTGGATATATAGCCAGTTTCACACCTGCTCGCTTCGCCACTGGGGCCGTCGAGTTGCCAAGTGCCAACACGAACTCATCTCCTTCAATCAGCGACCCTCTCCGTGTCTGCAACGCAATCACTGACGTTTTGTCCGTCAAAATGTGTTGCACCTCCGTGTTGAACCGAAACATGACTCCTTGCCGCATGCAAAGGCGGTACAGTGATTGGCACATTTTGTGCACGTCGCCACTGGTGCCAAATGCCGACAAAATGGCTCCAGGGTGGTACATTTCGGACCGCAAGGCAGGCTCCAGATTACGAGCTTGACTCGCACTGAGCGGCTGCAAGTCCATGCCCAATTCCGACAAATGGGCGCTTCGGTCGCTCTCCAACGTCACTTCCAGTTCGCTGTGCTCCCTGAAAATCTCGATCGTGCCTTGGGCCGTTTGGTCCATGACGATTTCCCCTTTCTTGGTGTTTGCCTGCAACTCTCGAAGTTTCAACATACTGTAGAAGCCCAATTCGCGGATGGTGCGACTGTGCTCATTGGAGCGACCCTTTTTCGAGTTGTGCCAGAATTGCAGTCCCCATTTCCAGAATTTGGTGTCTCGCAGTGCGGACATCTCGATTTTCATGGGTTTTTCCCTCAGTGGCCACTTGCCACGTGATGAGCGCACGGCAACTGTGACATCTGTGGACGAATTGGATGCAGCAGCTGCGGCTGGCCCTCCACTGACGGTTACACTGTTGCCATCTGCTGACGTTGTGGTAGTCGCAGCGGATGGCGCTCGAGTAGCGGTGTGACTTCGGCCTGAGCTGATCCCCTTGCGCAGATTTGCCACATCCGACCAACTCGCGTATAGGGCTGGGTCCAGGAAGGCGCCGTTGCAGAAACTCACTTGCGTGCCCACGCCTCTTTCCTTTTCCACACACAACACCTCGTGACCCTGTTTTGCCAGATAAAAACACGTCGTGAGTCCGATGATGCCAGCGCCGCACACGATCACGCGTTTGGTCTGGCGGCGCTGGTTGATGCCCGGGATCGGCTCCATTTTCATGTTCTCTGGTAACAGCGGGATACGCATCGGCGGCGGTCGCATGTGCTCGATCGGAGGCAAACGCTCACCCTCTAACGAGGCCACTGGCGGCAAATTGCGGTGTGCCACACTCACTAAATGATCTCGAAGGTGTGGCGGCAACTCTAAAGCGGTGCCATTCGCTTCATCTACGGACGAGGCGTCCGAGTATCCGGACGAGCTGATGGACGCTAGGCGGTCTCGACGAAGGCCTTTGCTCTCCCCCAGTGGCCGCCGATTAGCGGCGGTCTCCATGTCCATAACTGGGTGCAACTCGTCCTCCATGGCGCTGTTCGAGCCCATTCGATCTGGATTTCACTCGCTGGCTTGTGGCAAATGGAAAATGAATTTGCCTCTTGAATATACCTGTTACGAAACCCGTCCGCTTCACTCGCAGGTTGCCTCGCTCAATCGAGACCTGTTGTTCGCCTTCCCTGTCGCTTCAAGCGCTCGCACTTCTCGCTTCTCGTGCTGCGATTCAGTTGTGAAGGGAGTTTGTTGGCGGCCGCAACGGTGCCCCTTTTCTCCCATGAATATTCGAAAAAGAAGGATCGCAGCACTGTCTCGGCCAATCAGCGTATTTTTACTAACGACTGACCACTCACAGAGCGCCATTCCAATCTTTTACAAAGTACAGAAATCAGACACCCACGGTATTCGCGACAACACAAGCTTCAGTGCGCCAGTTCGGAGCTCACACACGACGACACGACTGTAGTAGCGGCACCGGCAATATTCTGAAGCTGGCACCGAGTGGCAACACCAGCTGAGGCTATCGGCACCGATTGTTGCATTTTTGCCCGAAAAGGCTCTGTATCCGGGCGATGGCTTGAAGGGGCGGGTACGAAGACGGCTCCAACGTGGAGACATCTCGTACAATACCAAGTGTATCCGAATCGGATCGGATTCCGATGCTGCAATCGAATATCGACATTTGCAACACCGTGTACATGCACCTGCCCCAGAGCTCCAGTATTTAACACACTTGGCACCACAACCCGGCGATCTGCGCTCCGGTCTTGCTCCATGCGCGCTCTTCTCTCCACACCGGCCTCCTCAAAAACTACACTTGCGAACGAACTTGAGTGGGACCATAGCGCTCGTCATGGGAACGGTCTCGACAGCTCCTGCACGCTGACTGGAAATACCTAAGCTGGTCTCGCAGACCGTCTCCAGCTTGAGCGGCGAAGTTGTTCAAACGATTTTTTGCGTTGATGCATCGTCGTGCCGCAAATACAGCACTTTGATCTATTACATGTATCAATAAATCTGAGTGCGAGTCGAACATTTCTATGGAGCATACTTATGATAATCTGTGTATGCGAGCTTCGTCCTTCCGCGTTGTTGTATTAGTACTACAATGCTGCATCATGCATGTAGTTGGGCCAGCAGCTCTACCTGTGAATGCCCCTGTCCGGCGGTACTGAAAAGTCAGTGTCGATGAAATGTGCATGTGCCTGTTTCAGGGCGGAACTCTTTTGATATGTTCGCTGTGACGTCGGGGTAACCAGGAGTTCGAATAGCCAAGGAAATGGCGAATGCAGTGTGCAAGGGCCGGGCTGGTGCGTTTTCGCCGACCGAGTTTTCGACAACTACATGATAGGCTCGTGTGGTGCTAATGACAGGTTTGCGTTACTGCAGCAACAAGCAGTCGATAGGTGGAGCGGCACTGACAAGGTTCCAAAACCACCACAAAAAACTGAAAAACACCATGCGAGCTGACATCAAAGCATTCGGGCCCACCACAAAATCACAGGCGACACAAAAATCTGTAAATAATCATCCCATAGTGTGTTTCAGCACAAAACGATTCTTTTCATCCAAGCATATGCCTCTATTTAGACGATTTTATCCAATCATATCACAGAATCCGTAGCCAAAAGTACAACTAGCTCGCCCAAGAGCTTGCCGTTTTAAGCGCTCTTTAATTTCAAACAAGCTTCCAACTGCCTAGGCCACCCACCAACTCACATCTTGCACCGATGCCCAGCTCTCACACCTGGAACCTACTCTGCAGCGGCATTTCGTCCGAAGACGCGGCCCTCCTTCTCCAAGGAATGAAGACTTGGAAGACGGTCAAAAGTCATCTGATGCCGAGCACGGCTTGTACCAGCGGTGATGCGCACACTATGCGCTACAAGCTTCTACGCTGCGCCTGCAAGCTCTGTACGGACGTGGTTCCCTACCTGGCCTGCACCTGGCGGATGAAGGTCTTGGTCTGCCAAGATACAGACATCGTCGACATGCACGAGCTAGGCGACCATCATTCGCGTGCGCGAACGCCATCCAGGTCATGCATTACGCCGAGGTGTCGCGAGTTCATCAAGGAGCTCGTCCGTGAAAACCTAATGCCGGTACGCATCCGGCACGCTTTAGGACGCAAATTTGGCCTCCCTCCTGCAGCATTAACCAGCCTGCGAGAGATGCAAAACATCGTACACCACTTTCGGCGCACGCGGCTTGGTGGAAACGACAAGCGCAAGGCGGTCGTGGAGTCGGTGAGGGCCTCAGCATTTAGTGGACGTGAAGGTGACCACGACCCCTTCACGTTCACTAGTGCATACGACACGACTAGCCTTCCTGAGGTTGGAAACGGCTCAGATGCTCGGCCGTTTTTGGTAGGAATGACGACGAAGGCGCTACTTCGTAACGCTGCGAGGAACAGCGGGGCCTGTGTCTTGCACCTGGACGCAACGTTCAAGCTGAACAGCGTCGGGTATCCAGTCCTCGTCCGCGGTATTACCGACGCCTCCAGGGCGTTTCACCTGGTAGCGGTCTTTATCACGTCACAGTTCCAGTACAAGCATTTCGTGGCCGCGCTCGCTGCATTGCGTCGTGTATATGCCCGGGTTAACGGAGCAGAGTGGCGAATGAAATTCGTGCTTGGTGACGCGGACAAGGCACAATACAAGGCCTTCTGCAGTGTTTTCACCGACAGCTCATTTACGTACCTTATGTGCTTTTACCACGCGGTGGCGAAATTGCGTGAGCGTACTCGTGGTTTCAGTTCAGATATGTCTGCATTGGTATACACGGGCATATACAACTTGCATTTGCGCAGAGCGATGCCGAACATGTCGACCAGAAGGCGGCTATGTTGAAGGAGTGGGCTGGACACGGATCTCGCTGCCTTCACCACGTACGTGAAAACCCAATGGCTTGAAGGCAACTTCGCAAACTGGCAGTGCTTTCTGACGCCATCCGAATATGCCAACACCAACAACCCGGTTGAGCAATCCAACCGAGTGCTGAAACGGGACTACACTCACCACCGCCAGCTGAATATGGGAATGCTGCTCGCCCAGCTACTCGCATGTTGTGACCACCGCTCTATGGCGTTGCCTCAGTTCTCGCTCGTGCCCACCTGCTCGACGACGCTTCAGACACGCACACGGGGGCTTCGTCGCCGCGGACTGCTGAGTGAGAACATAGCTACCAGGTTCAGCATAGACTTTCTCCTTGGCGACGCTGACCCTGACCTCGTACACGTGCGCGCGCTGCCTCCCGCGAGGACATTTGTCCCAGAGTTTAACCGCGCGAGAGAAGATATGGCGACTTCTGCTCAGTTTGAAGTCCGCTACGCGAGCATGGAGGCTGAGAGCCAGCCTCGTACTGGCTGGACGGTCGATCTTTGGTCTGCATACTGTCCCTGCAAATACCTCTTTAAAATGGGGGTACTGCTGTCACTTGCTCTTTGCTCAGCAGTCACGAAGCGTTGTGGATGAGGCTGGCGAGGAAATCCTTGTGAGCAGGAAGCGCGTTTAAAAAGCTGGACGCCCGCAAAATATCGGTCACGCTCTGCAGCGTCTGTAAATAACAACGACATCAACAAATAGTTCCTTTGCTCACATGGCTTCATTTGTTTAGCGGTATCTACAAAGCAATATACTAAGGCACAAATACGTAAAATGTTAGCGTTTGAAGGCTCGCATCACATTCGGAGCAATGAGCTGTTACCTTATAATTCCTGAGGGGCGGTAGCCCTGATTCCAACAGCATGCATATCCCGAGCGCGGTAGGAAACCGACGATGCCATCAACCTCCGGCCACGAGCCAGTCCCAGTCGTGAGCTGAAGGCCACCCACAGCACGCTTCACTTTACCTCCAGAAGCCTGTCAGCATACAGATCACGTGTAACAAACCACCGACGCGCGCACCCTACCTCCAGACGCAAGCAGCTCTGACCACACGATGTAGATCAGCGACGACGCGCACCCTAGCTCCAGACACAAGCAGCTCTGGCCACGCGGTGTAGATCAGCAACGACGCGCTCTACAGTGTGCTACAGGCCACGCCTGCTCAGCCACGTGCTCCGCCCTACGACGCTCGAGTTCTTGAATGGTGAGTGGCCCCTCCTGTTGGTGGAGGAGGTGATACAATTTAATCTAGCCCTTCTGACAGCAAGACCGTCTTGAAGACGTGGGTCGTCTCTGTCCTGGTGCTGTGTTGGACTTTATGGTGTTTGTCAGGGATCTTATGGTGTTTATGATATTTTGTGAGCGGCACTTGGAACTGGCGATAAAAACACTGAGACAGCTCAATCGTGTAGCTTGCCTCTGCAGTCACTTGCCCGGCAAGTTGCCGTGCCGACTGCTGTGCAATTCGGTGACGCATCAAGGGTTCCAGTTTTAGTTTTCTCTTGCACAACAGCTTTATAGTTTTATCATTTTATTAGCCTACACTATTGGGCGCCTTCCAAAACCCACATAAAATTTTGATCACCCCCCCCCGTTATTACGCAAGTTTAATTCTGCGGGTAGGTTTTGTTTTCGTCAAGTAAACAGAAACTCGACCTCCAAAACCACTTTCAAAAGTTTAATGCGTTCAATATGAAACGCACCTATGGTGCGCATAGCTTACATTTATATATACTTTAATACGTGGGACATGCAGTAACTGGACAATTTTCTAAATATTTTGTCTAGATGTAAAGATGTGAAGGCGCGAAAGATCGCGTGACTTCAGTGACGTTCATCTGAGACTCCACCGAAGCCCCATTTCATCGAGCGAGCGGAGAGATTATGGCGGGGGACGCTGAGTGGCTGCTGCTGGTGGCAGCTGTAAGCACGGGAATACGTCTGTCACGGGCGATTCGTGATCTCCGTCGGCGCCTCCATCTGGAGTATCTGCGTGCTGAGCGCCAAAGACTTCTTCGGGTCCGTCACTATTTGACGGTCGGGTGTCTAATGATACCTACTTGGTCGTCTTGGATGAACTTGTGGCTGCATGGAAATGACCTGAATATGATAAACATGACAAGTCTTAGTCGGTACGTCTGATTCCAGAAGAAACGATCTCTTGCGCTAATCGCTATCACTCCGTTGTTTTTGTTTTGTTGTGCTTAACTATTCGCCACAGACAATCTTTCAAGTTCTTATTGGATAGGTTTTCCCTGTTCTACATTATTTCGAAACACTACCCAAAGGGGGGGGCGTCCACGGAAATTGCAGGAGCTCCATCAAGTCCTTGGCTTGCTGCTTGCGTTCTACGTGGGGTCCATGCAGAATAATGCTCTCTGTATGATTTTTGGGGTTCCTCCCTCAACGCTTAGTCGTATTATCAAGGATGCTGAGAGAGCGCTGGCTCGGGCTCTCGTCGGATTTTTGCCAGCTCGTATATCGTGGCCTTCTCTTGCTCGTCAAAGAGCGTGTGCCGAGATGGTGGCTCAGCGCCAACCTTTGCTGCAGTACTGTTGGGGCTTCATCGATGGCAAGAATTTCCGTGTGGGTATCTAAATACTCGAAAGTTTAAGTTAAGTCTGTTTATACTTTATCTCTGCGCTGTCATATTCTAGGTTTTGCAGCCGTCCAACCCTGACGTTCAAAACGCGCACTACAACGGGTGGCTACACGAGGTCTTCGTGACAGGGACGCTCTGCTCTTCCGCGGACGGGCTCATTGTATGGGCGAAACACAACAACCCGGGGAGCTGGAACGACGGCGATATGAGCCTCGCGTTTCAGGAGTGCCTTGCTGACCCCCACTTCTGTCCCGACCCCCGCTATGGAGTCGTAGCGGACAGTGCTTTCCCTTGTGGAGGAAGAATGACAGGGAAAATCATTACTCCCTTAAAGGAAGGGGATCTCCAGAAGCTGCTACCATCCGTTCGTCCTGTCGCGAGAAAGTTGTCACGCGCTATAACGTTTGTACGGCAGGCGGCGGAGTGGGGTATGGGCTCCGTCGCCAAAGTGTACCATCGACTGTATTTACCTCTTCCTTCTGGAAAGGTAGAGCGCGCCGTTCGTCTAGACAATTTGTTCAGATTATCTAACTACAGAGTTCGCACCGTCGGTATCAGTCAGATTCGTACTACACACGTCCACGGTCGAGAAGATTATCAATAACGTGTGTGAAACATGCATCGCTCGTTCGCTCATTATACGTCACAATATTTTGCACTATGCAGCTCAACACTAATGATATCATGGCCGAATGACTTCATGATAGCAGTTGCACCACTGCGTATACTTACTTGTTGATAAGCTTTGCGAGCATCATCATCATTTCGGAATGTCGCTCTCGGGCCTCAGAGCGTTCGAGCTCCATTCGCGTCTCGAATTGGCGACGGTTTTCCTCCTTCTCGGCCTTCCACTTCTCTTCTTGTGCAAGTCGATCGGCTCTCTCTTCTCGAAGGGCGATCACTCTCATCCTGCCTCGCGCGCTCTCTTTCTTCCTTTTCCCTCTTTTCGACAGCGTCTCTTTGAGCTTTCTCTTCATGGCGCCGTAGCTCCGCTGTTTCGGCTTTTCGGTCGCTCTCTGCACGGTAAAATATCAAAAGGCGCGTCATGTCGTTGGTATCGGATCCGTGTGCCTCCTTTAACCCGGTAATCTGATTTCCAAGGATTTCGATACGCTTCGCGGTCTTTGTGCGTTTCGCTTGAGTGAAGGTCTCGAATCTTAACTCGTTCACTCTGTTAGAGCGCTTAATTAGCTCTTCGATGTTGTCTCTCACAACGGTAAGATCTTGGCCTCCGAGTCGATTGCTGACACTGGAGAGACGGGGGTTGCGAGCTTTCTCGCGAGCGTTGGCTACAGCACGCCCTGGGTCACGAAACAACACTGCTCCGTCCGGAGAAGTCATAGGTGGCGTGGTAGGCGTCGGCTTCGGCGGACGACCCGCACTTCTCTGTGGGACTTCTTCAGTGACCCCTTGAGGCCGAAATGTGGTGTTTGCGTCGGGATTCGGTGACAACTCTCCATAGCTAGTTCGACAGTATTGATCAACACCAGTAGCCGGGTTGTCTATACTCGTTTGAAAGTCACCGACGTTATCGCCATCCACATCGTTGGCGCAAGGTTCTTCTTCTCTCTCTTCTTCGTCCTCGTCCGAGTCGGAGAGGCCGAGAGCCGCAGCAAGGGAAGCATCAAACGTTCCGGAACTAGTTATAGCAATGCCAGAGTACTGTGCTTCCGGAATCGGAGACTGAGATTGTTGGGAACATTGGGCAAGCTGCGAGACAACATTCTTCTCTTTACTGGCTGGAGAGCTACAACATTAATTTAATTAAATATATCGACAGGATCGCGTTCTTGCGAGACAGACGTGTGTCCCTCGCGGCACCCGTTAGCTACATGCAAGTGAGGCAATGGGGCCCCGCCGCTAGACGCAGGTCGATTGATCTGGCTTTGATTCTCTTTCTCCTCGTCTTCTTCAGTCTCGACGCCGTCGAAGGATGTATGCGTCCCGGCTTTTTCTTCGATGGTCATCTGAATTTTTTTGGCCCACATTATTGCCTTGTGCGCAGGTTTCACCTCTCCGTTGCCCGATGGTTTTGGCTTGTTATACAGATTTTTGAATTTTCGACGTAGAGAATCCAAGTCTCTCTCAAGTGAACTCCTGCCTCGGCGGGAGT
>NW_003303630.1:219630-221301 GCF_000142945.1 Phytophthora infestans T30-4
CCATCCGCAACGGCAAATAAACCACAACGCGTTCCCATACGCTACCGCGATTTCATCTCCTGGGAACACATCTCTGACGGTGGCGGTCGCCACCGTCAAATGTCGACCCGTTTGAACCTCGTGGAAGCGAGCACAGGGATTACAGGCGTGATTGGCCAGCCTGAAGAGACCACCCGCCTCTCTGGCGTCAATGCCGTAACGCTGTCCAGATTGAGCAGGTGTCTTCAGATGAAGCATGTAGCCGTTGTTCTGGTATCCATTTGCACACGGAGGTCCAAAAACCTCGATCTTGCCAAAATATTCCCCAATAATTGTGTCCTTTGGGATAGCGCGAGTAGCAACAAGACCGAGGCCACCTCGGAAAGAGCTTTTGCAAATGGCAATGCGTTTACTTTCTCTTAAGGCATTTCCACACATACCCGCGTAAGAGCAATTTCCACGGTAGCAAAAGCGATTGTACTTCGCATTTTGGCAGGTCGAAACATTGCAAAGCTCCCGGCAGTGACACATCCCACCTGCTGACACGGAGGCATATTTGAAGTAGGCTGGTGTGATGTGGCCGTGGAGACGCTCCACATGTTCAGGCCAAGTTGCTGGTTCCCAACGTTTTGGCCCTTTCGAATGACCTTTGGTCTCAATGACCTCAAACCCCGGCGAGCTACATGTCGAAGAAAGAGTCGAATCCGAGTCATGCCCTGAGTGGTGCCTCGTGGACCCCGGCACCACGTCGAACGCCGAAGAAGCTTGTGAGATAGAGAAGTCGGAGTCGGCGCTTTAATCGAGCCTTCCGTTCTTCTTTGCTTTACGCGTCGGTTGAAGACGTAGTCTGGAAGGAGACGACGATGCCTGGCCTACGGAGGACTCCTCCGAGTCAGATCCGTGGAGCCTCAGGTCTAGTGTAGAAGCCACGGAAGAGGTGTCCGACCATGCCGACACGACGTCAGAAAGAGATGTGATAGCTCGATCCATCGGCACTATACGAGACGACCCAGACACGGCGTCAGGAGCATACTGGATAGAGTCTCCATCGGAAGTATCGGGCAGCGAAAACATCGTCGTCTGCATCGTACCAGTGGCGAACACACCCGGAACGTCCAGATCGTGCGGGCTCACGATGGGGTCGTTCCTCTTCGTAGGAGATGGTCTTAACCGCTTGGCGAGGCTCCTAAGTCCGCCAATACTGCCGGCGTCTCCAGGGGCGCGCTTACGTTTTCCACTTGCGCGTGTCATCACGAAGCTGGCGCCTGCATCAACGGCATGTAAGAACAAGATCCAGCAAAAGATTGTACCATAGCAATTTGAACGTGCACGCACAAAATCGATATAACGGAGAGCAAACTTCGAGCCCTCTCTCCTCCCGCCTTCCAGGCAGATTCGAATATGAGAGGTAGTTTAGGCGCGGTTTTTGAGGCTCGACCCGCGCGCGCGAAGATGTCATGACGCTTGAAGATCCAATTTAAACGGGGGGGGGTTGCAGCTTCAGGGGATATTGAAGCTCAGCAATACAGCTTAACATACACTTTGGGATAGGTTGCCGCTTGACCGCACACACTTAACGTCGAGTTTTTCTCGAAAAACATGAATAAACCGAATTGTATGATCTCCCGCACGCACTCAGCTGTTCCGGGTGCAGGCAAACACCCTTGAAGAGGCGATTCAAGTGGCTCTCAA
>NW_003303630.1:221443-224142 GCF_000142945.1 Phytophthora infestans T30-4
GTTAATCGATTCGTTGCGATGCAAACCAAACAGCTTTATTTTATTTCATTAGTGTTGCAAGCAGAGCTTTATCCGTAGCATTCACTATTCGATCGAGTTTGCTGGATCGAGTTGCCACGTCAAGCTGCGAAAGAATCATCCAAAGTATTCTGAGTCTCACGGCAGCAACATCATCACGTGTGACAACAGTTCTGGAAAAGCTGAAGTTATCTCTCAGCATCGCATACGCCTGAGCAATGCACAACACACCACACGACGCTCCGTCTGGTTGTTTTGGAGCGTCAAGCCATACTGCGTTTGATTCTAGCGGTGAATCGGTGAGCCGCATAGAGGAATTATGCCAGTTTCGCAAAAACGGTGCCACAGTCACTTCGTAAGTATCTTCCATCGCCGCCCGATACAAGCCGTTGCACAAAGGCTCATAGCAGTAGGGGGTGAAGGTGGGTGGATCTTGACGGTAGTTCATGCGCACCATAATTATTCCCCAGTGGTTGTTGTTCAAGTGAACGGGCATAACAGCGTAATGGTACATCGAAATGCGCCCTACTGGAGTTATTGGACAACCCATCGTCGGAGCGTAGGAGTCAATAGCAAAACATTCACCAACTGAGTTGCAGATACAGCGGAGGCTGAAGTCGATAATAATATCACTCAGCATCCGTTCTCTTGCCAACATGCCGACCAAATGGTCCACCTTGACAGTGGCCTCGCCACTCGACAACCGAAACATGGATCCAAGGCATGCTTTGCCAAGAATTCTCGCGACATCTTCTGCAAATTCTTTGTGTGGTTCACCAGACTCAAGGTAGCATCCCGTCCGTGTCCGTCTCTTCATCAAACAGTTCTGGGGTTGACAGGTTTTTTTTCCCACTTTGTCGAGAGAACCCAATCCATATCTGCCAGCCAAGCTTCGCACTTCCGACGGATCTCGTAGAACGCCTTCATGCGGTAGACAGCGCCACTAGTTCACATTATAATTTGCATCATGTATCCAGTACAAGCAACATTAAAAACAACATAGTAAGCAACACAATGAGCAACACAGCAGTACAGACAACACACCTGGTGAACTTTGGAGTGCCTCCAGGAAAGAACGCGATGATCTCGTTCGTGGTACCTTCGGGGTGATCGGCTTCCGAATCGTTACCGAAATAGCTGGATTTCTTTCGTTTCATCTTCTCCGCTTCGACCACTGCGTCCAGCTTATTCACTAGGTGCTTAGGAATGACGAAGTTGTAGTCGTAGTCATCGGCGCATACATACGAACGCTGACAGCGCGCAGTACGCGCTCCCATGAAGTAGTCGTCCATGATGACTGTATAGTTTGCCATCAGCTCGCTAACGTGGTATCTGTCCTTAGTATTTGGAGCCCACTCCAGTAGTCGAGATAGACATGGCACGCGCTTGTCGGGAAGTTCAATGGCTGCCAGTTTCTGTGGCTTCGAGGATGCCGCCAAGCGAACTTGCTTCTTTTTTTTTCTCTCGTTGTGTCGAGGCTTAGATTGGGGAAACCTTAGCACGTCTATCTGGCCTGGCTCCCGCGCCTTTTGCTTTGAGAGCTTGGCGTCTCTTGTATGGACCACTCGCTTTGTTCGGAGCTCCACAGTTTTAGATGGCTCACATTTGGCTGGAGGCGACTCCATTGTTTGCCGCCAAGCCTGTGTCAGTGTCTGCACCGTCGTTGTAAGACCCGAATTAGGTCTTTCATTGTGATTCAGCATACATTCTGCTGTGACTCAAGACGATGGTGTGTGTACAGCCGCAGGTGCAAAAGAAAACTCTCCGTTCTTTTCTTCTTCAAGCTGTCGAATCAGCTTCATTGACTCCATTAGATCGGCGGGTGTAATTTCAGATGCACTTTCAGATGCGCTTTCACTCTCTGAATCGTCGCTGTCGTCGCCCGACTCTGAATCCGCCATTTTCTGCGATGACGTGGTGTCCCTTTCTCGCATACCCCTGCGTACTATTTCCCACCATGACTGTAGTGCCATGTAGAATTTTGGGCTAGATAGTTGAGATAGATAATCCAGCACAGGTTCAAATACAGCTTTGGCGTAGCAGTATTTTTCTTCAGAAGACAGAACGACAACATTCGCACGCTCACGACGCCGCATTGTTACGTAAATCACGCGTTTTGACAGGCGAGAAGTGTCGAGGTTTTTTCTCCAGCGGGACTGGTTCTCCTGCTCCCAAACTTGAGACTCTTGCTCAACTTGTGCTGCTTCAAGAGACTCCTTTTTTGCTTCAGCGCCGTGTGTTGCTTTGTGTGTTGCTGAGCATTGAGTAAAGTCGCTGTGCGAGGATGACTCGGGTGTATCTTTCAGCTTGTCTTGAACTGACTGCAACGACGCTATCCCACGGCTGAAGGCTTCATCAAGCTTCGCCATTTCTGTCATGCTCCAACGTGGCCGAATACTCGAAGCCGGCATTTTTTCAAACTGGTGTTTTTGCGCGGCGATATACATCAGATGCTGGCAAGGTAGATGGTAGGTGCAATAAAATAGGCAGGGACAGCTCCACTGTAGACGATGATGTGTGTACAGCCGCAGGTGCAAAAGAAAACTCTCCGTTCTTTTCTTCTTCAAGCTGTCGAATCAACTTCATTGACTCCATTAGATCGGCGGGTGTAATTCAGATGCACTTTCACACGCTGAATCGCCGCTGTCATCGCCGGACTCTGAGTCGGAATCCGACATTTA
>NW_003303630.1:225475-228276 GCF_000142945.1 Phytophthora infestans T30-4
GCAATCATGTATCCAATACAAGCAACATTATAAGCAACACAATGAGCAACACAGCAGTACAGACAACAAACCTGGTGAACTTTGGAGTGCCTCCAGGAAAGAACGCGATGATCTCGTTCGTGGTACCTTCGGGGTGATCGGCTTCCGAATCGTTACCGAAATAGCTGGATTTCTTTCGTTTCATCTTCTCCGCTTCGACCACTGCGTCCAGCTTATTCACTAGGTGCTTAGGAATGATGAAGCTGTAGTCGTAGTCATCGGCGCATACATACGAACGCTGACAGCGCGCAGAACGCGCTCCCATGAAGTCAAAGTCCCTTCCAAGAAGGACTGGATAGTTTGCCACCCACCTCGCTAACGGGATATCTGTTCTCTTATTATTTTGAAGCCCACTCCAGTTAGTCGAGATAGACATGGCACGCGCTTGTCGGGAAGTTCAATGGCTGCCAGTTTCTGTGGCTTCGAGGCTGCCGCCAAGCGAACTTGCTTCTTTTTTTTCTCTCGTTGTGTCGAGGCTTAGATTGGGGAAACCTTAGCACGTCTATCTGGCCTGGCTCCGGCGCCTTTTGCTTTGAGAGCTTGGCGTCTCTTGTACGGACCACTCGCTTTGTTCGGAGCTCCACAGTTTTAGATGGCTCACATTTGGCTGGAGGCGACTCCATTGTTTGCCGCTAAGCCTGTGTCAGTGTCTGCGCCGTCGTTGTAAGACCCGAATTAGGTATTTCATTGTGATTCAGCATACATTCTGCTGTGACTCTAGACGATGGTGTGTGTACAGCCGCAGGTTCAAAAGAAAACTCTCCGTTCTTTTCTTCTTCAAGCTGTCGAATCAACTTCATTGACTCCATTAGATCGGCGGGGGTAATTTCAGATGCACTTTCAGATGCACTTTCAGATGCACTTTCACTTGCTGAATCGTCGCTGTCGTGGCCCAACTCTGAATCGGAATCCGCCATTTTCTGCGATGACGTGGTGTTCTGCGATGACGTGGTGTCCCTTTCTCGCATACCCCTGCGTACTATTTCCCGCCATGACTGTAGTGCCATGTAGAATTTTGGGCTAGATAGTTGAGATAGATAATCCAGCACAGGTTCAAATACAGCTTTGGCGTAGCAGTATTTTTCTTCAGAAGACAGAACGACAACATTCGCACGCTCACGACGCCGCATTTTTACGTAAATCACGCGTTTTGACAGGCGAGAAGTGTCGAGGTTTTTTCTCCAGCGGGACTGGTTCTCCTGCTCCCAAACTTGAGACTCTTGCTCCACTTGTGCTGCTTCAAGAGACTCCTTTTTTGCTTCAGCGCCGTGTGTTGCTTTGTGTGTTGCTGAGCATTGAGTAAAGTCGCTGTGCGAGGATGACTCGGGTGTATCTTTCAGCTTGTCTTGAACTGACTGCAACGACGCTATCCCACGGCTGAAGGCTTCATCAAGCTTCGCCATTTCTGTCATGCTCCAACGTGGCCGAATACTCGAAGCCGGCATTTTTTCAAACTGGTGTTTTTGCGCGGCGATATACATCAGATGCTGGCAAGGTAGAAGGTAGGTGCAATAAAAAAGGCAGGAACAGCTCCACTCGAAGTCGTTACACTGGAAAATGCTTCCCTGCGTGCTTATTTCCCATTGACCCACGTCACTTAGTCGTTTGGCAAATGTGTTTTGAGCCAAAATCACCATGAAAAAATCCCATTGGTCCCGCACTCTCGCTAGCGTGTCGTCGTTCATGTGTTTCGCCAAAAGAGAAAGAAACGTGGGGACCCGAACGGGTTGGCGATTAGTAGTCGAGTGCTTGCGCATGGCAGCGATCTGCTGTCGAATAACCGCTGACTGGTGTGCCAATACACCACTAATCGTGAAGTCAATTCGCGGTTTCTTCCCAAGGAGCAGCTTTAGCTGATTCCAATTAGACTCGATGCGATTGGTCATCGTATTACCAGCAGTGAAGAATTTTCCTCGAGCGTGGTTTGCCCACATGGAACTACATGGTTTCCAGTTTTTTTGAAAATACTCCAGCAGCTTGGGGCACTCTTCTTCACACCTCCGGGTAAACACGTCTACTTCAGCGTCAAACTTAGACTGTGAGTTGCTGGAGACATAGGTAATAAATAAAATAAGCAACACAGAAAGCAACACAACATTAAAAATTCTTACCAATAAATCAATTTTGCAAAGGCAGTCTCCATCGCATCTCTTTGAGCCATCTTCAGATCATATTTGGGACGTCGGCAGACCTTCCGCCAATACGTCAACGCGTGAAATTGACACAGAAGTATCTTAGCGTTCGGGAAAGCTTTCTCAAGAACCCGCCATTCGACAAAGTCCTTATCGATGACGACACTTTGAGCACTGCGCCAAGTTGGGTTTTTCCGCTTGAAAAATTCGATGATGTACTTCATCGTAGCTGCCTTCTGATCAAGAGTAAAGGAAATCAATAACTGGAATTCCTCTTCCTGTTGCTGATGTTGCAACAAGACTGCCTATAGAACGGTGACACATTTAGTTAAATTTTTTAATGTTTATTTTTCATCAGAACTACAAACAACTGAAATTGGACATACCCTAAATGGTACCCCAGATTGTTGGGTTCCATGTGTCCAGTCTCATGACCAAAGCTGTCTCTCTCAGGTTCTTCGAAAGCATGTCCCTTCTGGAATTGAACGAATTGCCCATCCGCCAACTGATTATAAAGTAAATAATCAAAGGCTGGATTCCTGGGAACGAGAGATAAGTAACTATTCATTACCCACTAATTTCTCCCGGCCCGGCCAAAATATTGGCCCCCAGGAAATAAACCCTCTTTGG
>NW_003303631.1:0-2664 GCF_000142945.1 Phytophthora infestans T30-4
ACATAAGTATGTTATTGTGAAGAATCCATGGGTAGGAAGGAGGAGTTTATTCGCCAGCACTAAAAGCCCACGTCAATACCGTTGGTTTATGCGGTAAAAGATCGGTTTTTCGGTCAAAAACACTAGCTTTTACTTTTTTATTGTAAAGTAATGACTGTACTTATACTTAGGTAGTCATAGCTGCTACTAATATGAACAAGTCCACGACTAGGCACTACGTATACAACTTCAATACAATCACAATTCCCCTCAATGTCAATAATTTTACCTAATTTCATGATGTGTATCGACTTGTATACTAGCGGTAGTTCGAATGTGGTTTCGGCATCATATGGTGCAATACTCAACACAAGTTTTTCAAAGGGTAGAGCAATGTGTACCACGAACAAGTACACGTGCAGCGCTAAAACCAAACGGTGATTTGCGGTAAAAGATCGGTTTTCCGTTCAAAACACTAGCTTTTACTTCTTAATTGTAAAGTCTATCTGTACCCATACTTAGTAGTATATATGTTACTAATTTGAACAAGTCTACGTCTATGCACTACGTATACAAACTTCAATACAATCACAATTTTGCTCAATTCAATAATTTTACCCAATTTCATGATGATTATCGACTTATATACTAGCGGTAGTTCGAATGTGGTTTCGGCATCATATGGTGCAATACTCAACACAAGTTTTTCAAGGTGTAGAGCAATGTGTAGCACGAACAAGTACACGTGCAGCGCTTAAAACCAAACGGTGATTTGCGGTAAAAAATCGGTTTTCCGCTCAAAACAGTAGCTCTTACCTACTAATGGTATAGTATGACTGTACCCATACTTAGTAGTATATATGTTACTAATTTGAACAAGTCTACATCTATGTACTGTTTATACAAACTTCAATACAATCACAATTTCATTCAATTCAATGATTTGACCCAATTTCATCACGTGTATCGACTTGTATACTAGCGGTAGTTCGAATATGGTTTCGACATCATATGGCACCATACTCACCACATGTATTTCAAGGTATAGAGCAATGTGTAGCACGAACAAGTACACGTGCAGCGTTAAAAACCACGTCAAAACGGTGATTTTGCGGTAAAAGATCGGTTTTCCATTCAAAACACCCGCTTTTACTTACTAGTGGTATAGTATGACTCTACGCATACTTAGTAGTATATATGTTACTACTATGAACAAGTCTACGTCGATGCACTACGTATACAAACTTCAATACAATCACAATTTCCCTCAATTCAATGATTTTACCTAATTTCATTATGTGTATCGACTTGTATACTAGCGGTAGTACGAATATTGTATCGACATCATATGGCACCATACTCAACTCAAATATTTCAAGGTATAGAGCAATGTGTAGCACGAACAAGTACACGTGCAGCGTTAAAAACCACGTCAAAACGGTGATTTTGCGGTAAAAGATCGGTTTTCCATTCAAAACACCCGCTTTTACTTACTAGTGGTATAGTATGACTCTACGCATACTTAGTAGTATATATGTTACTACTATGAACAAGTCTACGTCTATGCACTACGTATACAAACTTCAATACAATTGCAATTTTGCTCCATTCGTGATTCTACTCAATTTCATCATGTGTATCGACATGTATACTAGCGGTAGCTCGAATATAGTTTCGGCATCATATGGTGCAATACTCAACACATGTTTTTTAAGGTGTAGAGCAATGTGTAGCACGAAAAAGTACACGTGCAGCGTTAAAAACCACGTCAAAACGGTGATTTTGCGGTAAAAGATCGGTTTTCCATTCAAAACACCCGCTGTTACTTACTAGTGGTATAGTATGACTCTACGCATACTTAGTAGTATAGATGGTACTACTTTGAACAAGTCTACGTCTATGCACTACGTATACAAACTTCAATACAATCACAATTTCCCTCAATTCAATGTTTTTACCTAATTTCATTATGTGTATCGACTTGTATACTAGCGGTAGTACGAATGTGGTTTCGACATCATATGGCACCATACTCACCACATCTATTTCAAGGTATAGAGCAATGTGTAGCACGAACAAGTACACGTGCAGCGTTAAAATCCACGTCAAAACGGTGATTTTGCGGTAAAAGATCGGTTTTCATTCAAAACAGTAGCTCTTACTTACTAATTGTAAAGTATGACTGTACCCATACTTAGTAGTATAGATGGTACTACTATGAACAAGTCTACGCCTATGCACTACGTATACAAACTTCAATACAATCATAATTTCCCTCAATTCAATGTTTTTACCTAATTTCATTATGTGTATCGACTTGTATACTAGCGGTAGTACGAATGTGGTTCGACATCATATGGCACCATACTCACCACATGTATTTCAAGGTGTAGAGCAATGTGTAGCACGAACAAGTACACGCGCAGCGTTAAAAACCACGTCAAAACGGTGATTTTGCGGTAAAAGATCGGTTATCCATTTAAAACAGTAGCTCTTACTTACTAATTGTAAAGTATGACTGTACCCATACTTAGTAGTATAGATGGTACTAATTTGAACAAGTCTACGTCTATACACTACGTATACAAACTTCAATACAATTGCAATTTTGCTCCATTCATGATTTTACTCAATTTCATCAAGTGTATCGACTTGTATACTAGCGGTAACTCGAATATAGTTCGA
>NW_003303631.1:3500-6416 GCF_000142945.1 Phytophthora infestans T30-4
CTAAACCCTAAACCCTAAACCTTAAACCCTAAACCCTAAACCCTAAACCCTAAACCCTAAACCCTAAACCCTAAACCCTAAACCCTAAACCCTAAACCCTAAACCCTAAACCCTAAACCCTAAACCCTAAACCCTAAACCCTAAACCCTAAACCCTAAACCCTAAACCCTAAACCCTAAACCCTAAACCCTAAACCCTAAACCCTAAACCCTAAACCCTAAACCCTAAACCCTAAACCCTAAACCCTAAACCCTAAACCCTAAACCCTAAACCCTAAACCCTAAACCCTAAACCCTAAACCCTAAACCCTAAACCCTAACCCCTAAACCCTAAATAGTCCTTTCTTGTCCTGTTTACCCTATATTACCCTGAATTACCCTAGCGGGTTTTTAAGTTGACTAATAAAATCATTCATTTTACTTATTCTATTTGTCATCCTCCCTATCCATTTCAATTTAAATTAGAATATTATATACGGTTCTTTTAGTACCACACATCTACAAATTTCTTGTCAATCTTTGCATTTCTTCTTAGAATATTTTTTTCTTTTTAATACCCTTCCACTATCACGAAAAAAAAATCCACCTACACGACCTCTTTATTCAAATTATTTATTCACAGTTCGTATATGCACCACTTATAAAAATACCTATACAATCGCAATTTCACTCAATTAGTAAATGTTTCTTAATTTCATCATGTGCATCGACTTGTATACTAACGGTAGATCGAGCATTTTTATGCGTCACGTGGCCCCATACCCAAGACAAAGTTTTTCAAAGTGTAGAGCAATGTGTAGCACGAAGAATTACATTCGCAGCGTCAAAAACCACGTCAGAACAGTGATGTTATGGTAAAAGTTCAATTTTCCATTCAAAACACCAGCTCTTACTTACTAATTGTATAGTATGACTTTACGCATACTTAGTAGTATAGATGGTACTACTTTGAACAAGTCTACGTCTATGCACTACTTATACAAACTTCAATACAATCACAATTTCACTCAATTCAATGATTTTACATGATTTCATGATGTGTATCGACTTGTATACTAGCGGCAGCTCGAATATGGTTTTCGCATCATACAGCCCCATGCCCAACACAAGTTTTTCAAAGTGTAGAGCAATGTGTAGCACGAAGAAGTACGTGTGGAACATGAAAAACCACGTCAGAACAGTGATTATGTGGTATAGGTTCGGTTTTTCATTCAAAACGCCAGCGCTAACTTACTAATTGTATAGTTTGCCCTTCTGCATACTTAGTAGTATGTATGGTACTACTTTGTACAAGGCTTCGTCTATGAACAGCTTCTAGAAACTTCAATTCGATCGCAATTTCACTCAATTCAATAATTTTACCCACTTTCATCATGTGTATCGACTTGTATACTAGCGGTAGTTCGAATGTGGTTTCGGCATCATATGGTGCAATACTCAACACAAGTTTTCTAAGGTGTAGAGCAATGTGTAGCACGAACAAGTACACGTGCAGCGTTAAAAATCACGTCAAAACGGTGATTTTGCGGTAAAAGATCGGTTTTCCGTTCAAAACAGTAGCTCTTGCCTACTAATGGTATAGTATGACTGTACCCATACTTAGTAGTATAGCTGCTACTAATTTGAACAGGTCTACGTCGATGCACTACGTATACAAACTTCAATAGAATCACAATTTCCCTCAATTCAATGATTTTACCTAATTTCATTATGTGTATCGACTTGTATACTAGCGGTAGTTCGAATGTGGTTTCGGCATCATATGGTGCAATAATCAACACAAGTTTTTCAAGGTGTAGAGCAATGTGTAGCACGAACAAGTACACGTGCAGCGCTAAAAAATCACGTCAAAACGGTGATTTTGCGATAAAAGATCGGTTTTCCATTCAAAACACCAGCTCTAACTTACTAATTGTAAAGTATGACTGTACCCATACTTAGTAGTATAGATGATACTACTTTGAGCTAGTCTACGTGGTTGTAGCATTTGAATATTGGGTCGCAAGACGCCTTGCTGCTGTTGCTGTTGACGGTAGCGTTTTCTATTTTTAAATTTAACGATGATTTCAGAATTATTGGACGTAATTTAGGCTCCAAGCTTATAAACGTTTCTTAATGGTGTCTACTTAACCAACTAGCGGATGCCCGAATAAAAGCCCCCTTCCGAATAGTGTCCTGTGGGGTGCTACATGCCTGCACTATTAAATACAAGCCTCTTCCGAATAGAATCCTTTTACAAACTATCAAACCTGTTATTACAAACTTACTGACCATTCATTATACAGAGAGGAACAATTTTCTGGTAACAGGCCGTAAGTTGCCACCACTTTTGGTCTGGAAAGAAAAATATTCACCGCCTTTCGAAAACAAAGTCAGGGCCACGTTTCGTGGCACACCAACCCCGACCTTGGGTTGATAGCGAGCTGCTCAGGAAGTGGATCGATGTGGCTATTCCATTTGTGGTACATGGTGAACGTAAATGCTCGGTTTGGGATAGCATGGGAGCCCACATATCGAAGGCTGTGAAAGCTAAGTGCTCATCGAAAAGTGTTCGATGTGTGCTGTGCCTGGTGGCCTCACGTCTTACTTGCAAGCTGGAGATATTGGAATCTATAAGTGTTTCAAGGACCTACTGTACATAGAAATAAACGCTTAGATTAATAAAGTCCTCACCCGTACAAAGTCCTCTCTGGCACTTTTGAGTGGCACTATTAAATATTGTCCGGACTCTAATAGGGCGCATCCGCTATAATTCACACCTCTCGTGTTTTGTTGTTGTCTTGCTGCTCCATTTAAAATCGTATCGTACGCCCCGGTCGACGACACGTCCGTCCGTTAGGTAGTATCGGTTTTTGCTGTCTAAACAACTCTTAGAAAACAATGCTTTACATCAGTAACACATATGAGTTCATTTTTA
>NW_003303631.1:7218-9766 GCF_000142945.1 Phytophthora infestans T30-4
GAGTCCGTTACGGGACCCCTAACCCCCTGCATACTTGACAACACCCGATGGCAGCCGTTGCCAAGCCATAAGGGTTTAGGGCTCAAGATTAAGTATAGAGGTTCCTACAAAAAAAACTAGCCTAACAAGTGCACCTGAAATTCAGCACACATATGTCAAAAGATATAAATATTCTGCTTACAAAGTTTTAAATCCAACGGGCACCGGCAAGTATACAAAAACCAAGAAACACCGATACAGCAAAAACAAGCATATTAACATATGATTTTCTCAACGGATTTTAAAACAGCGGTGTCGGTTAAGGGGGGCTATGTCACGGTCCGATGTCTAAAAAAGGGGCAGAACAGTCTTAAACTGAGCAATGTATTAAACTCATTTTAAATACGAATTTATCTTTATCTAAAATACGATTTTCCATATTTTTTGAGAACGATTTTTCTTCATCCTCAGTACGAATGGTCTTAATCTTAAGTACGATTTTTTTAATATAAGTACGAACAATATATACCCTAAGTACGAATTAATCTTCGTCCTAAGTACGATTTTTTCTTTATTTTAAGAACGATTTTTTAGTATCGTACATACGATTTTTTTGTCCTCAGTACGATTTTCTTCATCTTAAGTAAGAATTTTCTTAAACCAATATTTTTCTTTATCTTAAGTAAGAGTTTTTCTTCATCTTAAGTACTATTTTTTTATCTTAATTACGAATATAGATTATACTTAAGTACGCATTTTTCTTTATCTTAAGTACGAATTTTTCTCTATCTTAAGTACGAATTATCCTTCATCTTAAGTACAAAAGTTTTTTATCTTAAGTTTGAATTTTTCTCATCTTAAGTTCGATTTTTTCTTCATTTTAAGTACGAGTTATAGTACCAGTGGTATTAAAACATGTAATATATAAATACGTTCTCAGCTTAGATTTTTCGGGTTTTGATTTTATTCTTCGTTATTGGAGCTCTACCAAAACCTACACAAACCGATTTTTGCGTCTGGCATAGCTGTGACGTATTCGTTGTCACAAATCGGTAGTAAAATGTTAAGACGTTGTTCTTGTCTCCACAAAATGTGTCGACGCAAAATCGTTGTACCTCATTTCTGGTACAGCTATCAGTGTCCAGTCAGTCATGCCCACTTCTAAATACTCCTGCCATGAGTCGCCGCAATGCTGGAAGAGGACGGGGCTTCACTACGCCTCAAGTTGAGCGTACGTACCATAATGCATCACAAACAGGATCTCACGAATACATTTAGCGTTGCTTTTACTATTGCTGGCCTCTTATCTCTCGTTGAGCAGTTCCACGATCTCGACTAGCATACAACGTGTACCAGGGAGACTTAGCAGGATCAATGTGTCAGAACATTGCGATCAAAAGCATACATACAACGCAGCCGTAGAAGCAACAACACCTGCTTCTTTAAACGCGCATTCCGGTGCTCGCACGCTAGCACAAGTCACTGGGCCCTAGCCATCAAAAAGGTGAATGGCCCGCGTACATGTACCCATAACGTTAAAAGTGTTGATTTTGGTATGATAGCAGACATATCACAAATTCGACATATATTTCAACACATTTCACTTTCAAATTTGTGTCTGTGATTGCATTTGTGTAGGTTTTGGAAGAGTTCCATTGGACATGATTTAATAATATATGTGGTGTAGTGATTTCTCCGTAGTTGCGGATTATCACCCGTCGACAAAGACGTGACACCGCCCAAGATGTTCAAGCGACGAATTCTCGGTCAGGTGATGTACGGAGACGCCAAGGTGCCAGCGACTCGACGGCGTCACTCCCGAGCTTTCAACGAAGCATTGGATCCATATGTCACTGAATCCAGGCTGTCCTTATTATTAATAATGGACTGGCCGGATTCGCATTCAGCGGACCATCTACGGTACGAACCCTCAGTGGCTGTTGGGATGAGCTCGCGGAAGACTCAGCGACCATTGGAAGACACGTTCACCGTCTGGGACAGGGCGCGGACCGTTAAAAATGCTCATGCGACGGTGCAGACGACGCTTGGCATGCAAGAAGATCCATAACGGATCATTGTTCACTTGATATTTGTATACTTGATTAGGACTTCTTATTAGGAATAGACCCGAAAGGGTAAGCTTAAATACAGAACAGAATTTCTACTCAAGCACACAGAGCGACGTCCGGCTTCAAGGTAAGCGTCTGGTCAAGCTTGTTTGAGTGTGTTATGCCTGTCGGTGAACTCGAAGCTCTGTAGCGAAGGTTCATCCGGCAAGGCCAAGAGACTTGTGTATTGGCCGATTATTATGGGGAGGTTTTACGTGACGGCTTATTGCTGCCTATTTGCACGACTGGGAGTGCTTTAATTGCCTCCCTTTTATTCTTCCAACCGAGTGTTGAACACTCGATGATCTCGTAAAAGGCTTACCCGTGCCTGGTACCCTTTCGCTGTTGGGACCACGAGGATTCAAAACACCTGCTAGCTTTGAATCGTGCTAGTAGCGTGTTCTTATTTTACTGGTTGGCCTATAAAAGTAGTTTACAAGGTCCAGTTTGTCCCGGTGCAA
>NW_003303631.1:11017-15681 GCF_000142945.1 Phytophthora infestans T30-4
TCATGGTTACGCCACGTTTGGAGAGCCGTATGCAACGTATTTACGCTGGTGACGAGGGTTCGTTCGGTCGTCGAGGCGGTGCGCGAGCTCCCAAAGTGGTGCCAGACGTCGTCAAGTCGATAGAGATGGTTCGTCCAGTGATGATGACATTTTGGTGCGAACATTCGACGAGGAAGATCCTCAACTCGAGTTGATGCGTCAGATGAATGAGCTAGCGACGCTGGACAACGTGGACCCGACACCGAGGATTGAAATGGCTTCGCACCGACCGCTGGATCGCATCACGCCGTTCTCAGGCTCTCGCAACAAGAGCGAGAACTGTATGCAGTGGATCCGTGGGTTCGTCTATGAAATGACTGGAACCCACACAGATGCCGATAAATGGTGCATTCCATTTGAGCTAAGTCTCCGGGACGGAGCCATTCATTGGTTCCGTCAACTCCCGAAGAAGACGAAGCGCAAGTGGAAGCTGCTGAGCGATGCGTTCATCCGCTACTACTGCTCGCAGTTCACTCAGACGGCACTGTCGCGTTACTACTCCGCCAAGCGAGAACGTAATGAACATCTGTGCGACTATAAACAGGCTGAATGGCTACGCTCGGACCGCCCGTCTACACTTTGAGAAGAGTGGTCGCGACGCGAAAGAACACGTACAGCAGTTCCTGGCAACATGCGATGATGACAAGCTGGCGGAGAGTCTCTACCACGCTCGAGTCGCCGACATTCACGAGCTCGAAGAGATCATCGAAGATGTTCTCAAGGGCAAGGAGAGGATGGTCAAGTGTGACAGTGAGTACCGATACTCCAAGAGTCGTGACGCGCGACGTGACGATGGATACGCCCGCAACAACCGGCGTGATGACCGTCGCCGCGATGACAACCGAAACAAACCAAGAGTGACGCTCATTGAAGCCACGGTGGATGACCTACTAGCTGAATTAGAAGGTCGTGAAGCTGCTAAGGGAGGCACCGAGTATTCAAACGAAGATCCGAACGCTTACAACGATGTCCAAGACGAGTACAGCGACTTTCAGCCCGATAATACGGATGGTGATTTCTCATTGGATGAAAACGACCGATACCTCGCCGCAGCTTACGAAAATGAGGACCGTGCAGCTGCTGAAGGCACCTACGCACGTTCAGACAGCCGTCAACCGCGTGGAAACGCGCCTGATCGTGAGAATGGCTTCAATCAAGATCGCCGAAGCGGTGACCGTGGGTTCAATCAGGACCAACGCGGTCGACGTGACTTCAACCGCGACAACCGACGCCCACAGTACGGACCATGCGCGGTGTGCGGTGGCATGAGTCACTCCGCCCACTACTGTAACAAGCGATGCAAGTTCTGCAAACAACTCCACGATGCTGGACAATGCGAACTTTTCCGCAACTTCCAAGACCTTGCCAAATTCGTGCGAACTAAAGGCACGAAGGAGGAACTCCCGCCAGAGCTCAAGGCCGTCGTTCAAGAACGTCATTTAAACTAGGCAGCCCGTTAACTACAACTGGGTTGGTCCCTATCGGGCTGCCACAGTTAACCGAGCCTTCATCTTTGCTTTCATGGGGCAGAGTGAATGGCCTGATAATTACGTAACAAGTGTGAACGCGACGGAAAATGAAAAGGAGAGGAGTAGAATCCTCGGTGGAGGTGTTGGAGAGTGGAGTGTGCTGATGCTGAGGAGGGCACCAGCGAGGGTTCGTTCGGCTTGGTTTCAAGTGCAGCGCGAGACGAGCCCAAGGGTCACTCCAAGATGATGAAGTTGAACCCTGGCGAGAGACAGGGGTGGTGGTCGGCCAAGAAATTCGACCGACGGATCAGAATGAGAGCTCTGGTGCAAGGCGCTGTGAATGACCAGCGAACGAGGATCCTCCTCGACACAGGAGCGAACGTTAGTGTGATCACTGACGCCTTTGCCAAGAAGTTGCGACTCCGAGATGTACCCGTATCACGGACGCCGCATTGACATTCAAGGTATTAACGAAGGCAAGGTGTCTATGACGCGGCGAGCGTGCGGCAAGATTACGCTTGGATGGGAGATGGTGTACGAGTTCGAGATGTGGGTAATGGCGCATAGTGCAGGCGTCGACGTGGTACTCGGGACCGACTTTATGATCCCAGCTGGGATCCGGTTGGACCTGTTTCACGGCGCGGCGCAATTACCGCACGAAGTTCAAATCCCACGGATTAAGACCAAGAACATGATCGACAGCGAAGAATACGGCTCTCATGTTAACGCCGGGCCACCCGAGCATTTAGACATTCAAGCGCACGAGTGGCGAGAATATCGACTAGCAAAGCGCCACGTCGGGCTGGAAGAACACGTACTGTGGGTTCGACGAACGAACAAGCTAATCCCGTCAGTGACGAGGTTTCGACGTGGACGGCCTCAGAGCATTCGATTGACCAACGTGTCTGATCGAACTGTGTACCTACCAGCACACGACTCGATCGCAATGTGGATTCCAGATGGGGATTTGCCACGAGGTGACGGATATGTGCGTCTGGAGTCCAAGAAGTACCAAGACTGGCAAGCGTTAGCCTACGAAGGTTGCAGAGACCGCAAGCTCTTCCAGCGTGAATGCGAAATCTACGAACAATGGCTTATGGCTTGCAAATCAGCCTTCAGCAGTTGATCGACCGGACTACCCAGAACCCAGTGGAGTGCTACCACGACCTCTAGAAGACTCGCTAGTGGATTCTAGTGATCGTCTGACGTGTGCAGAACGTTGGGCACTGATCCTGGAAGAATGTGAGCGAGTGGAAGCCTGTCTGGCGTCTGGGGTGACAGCCGGGGATTCGGCCGACGGTCAGCCTTCCGAAGAACCTTTGGACACGTACACGACAACCCATGACGGAAGCAATAACGCGAACGAAGCCTCGGTAGTGCGTACACACGAACTACTGAGACTGGTAAACGTGGTACATACGCCAACGAGTGTTAGTGCCCAGTCAGGGGTGACCACGAAAGCGACAAGCAACAGCTCTGGATTAAATGGAGTCACCTGTTTTGACGAAGCTGTCCCGGGCCTTGTGTATCACCAAATCTGCGAGCGAGACGTCGGTGGTTGATCCAGAGGATGCAGGCATCGCGCTGAAGGTGTTGAGTACGGCACCGAGTATTCATTGCAAGATTGGTGCGAATGCCGAACTGTCGAGACAGCGGCAGAACGAGGAGCTGAACAAAAGTCAGCAACCCCAATATGTCGGCGGCCCGCGCATTCAATATTGCGAACGACGACTCGGCAGATGGCCCAGAGATGGGAAACCAAGATGGGAAGGAGATGGACCAAGTACCGACTGTTGAACTCGAAGCGGATGCCAATGCTGAGTCAAGGGAAGAATCCGTAGCGACGTTGGACGGAACATACATCTCAGTTGCTCGAGTGTTAGCGACCGAAGGAAATGAAGCAACGGAGGATACGAGAAATGATTTCTACGAACACCCAGCTAACAACATTGGCTTGGACGACTACGCGAAGGAGCTGGCATTCCTGCCGGATCTGACCGAAGAGATCAACACGACAATTGACTACACTGCGCCTAATGTTCCTGATCCTGAGCTGTCGACTGAACGCCGAGAACGTCTGGTCGCGACGCTAAAGAACTACGAGCACATCCTGATTGCTAGTGGTAACGCACTGCCGCCGCCAGCCTACGGTGCGGTATGCGATATCAACACACAGGAGCACGCCCCAATTAAACAGCGTGCTCGGCGCGTACCGCTACGATTTTTCGGCAAGCTGTACGAGCTGCTGCGCGCTTTATTGCGTGCAAGACTGATCGTCTTTTCAGACAGTCCATGGGCATCGCCGATCGTGATTGTGATGAAAAAGAACGGGCTGGACATCCGGCTCTGCATTGATTACAAGATGGTGAATGCTATCACCGCGATCATGGAGTATGCAATGCCGCTAGTCGACGACCTGTTAGCAGATCTCGAGCGCTACCTATGGTTCTGCTCGCTGGATGCAGCAAGCGGCTTCTGGGCGGTCATGATGACCTTGCGAGCGCGTAAAGTATCGGCGTCCGTCTGCGCACTCGGACATTTCGAGTGGTTACGCATGCCCTTCGGGCTAAAGAACGCGCCGATGATCTACCAGCGTATGATTGACAACGCACTCTGGGGGTTCGTTCAATCTAAAGGAGGTTGGTTTGAATACTCGGAGAAGATGCGTTTAGCTGAAGAACAGGCCAAGGAACGTCGTGGGCCAAGCGCCGAGGGTTCGTTTTAAACGAAGTTCGCGGCAGACCGCGAAGCACCGGTAGAGACCGACCCTGTACTACAACTCGTCAACAGCCCCGTCGCTGACATGTTTACGAACGGGGAACCAGACGAATCATCGCTGGTACCTGTATTTGGTCGACGGTCGTTTGTGGATGACATTTGCTTCGGTGGCGAGGATTTCGACAGCTGCCTGGCGACGCCGGACCGATTGCTAGCAAGATTTGCACAGTGTCGGATCAGCATTAGCTTCACCAAGAGCATCTTTTGCCAACCCAAGGTGGACTTTCTGTCGCATAAAATTTCGCCAGAAGGCATCAAGGCTGACCCCAAAAAGCTTGCAGCCACCAAACGAGCCCTCGTTTCCAACGAGCAAGAAGGGCACGCAGTAAATTTCTTGGAGCAGTTAACTACTACAGCCGCTCATGCAAGGAATGACAC
>NW_003303631.1:15925-19001 GCF_000142945.1 Phytophthora infestans T30-4
TCAGACTTTAGAAGTGCGATGCAATACATTCGCAGTTCACCTCTCGGGATCGCGTCAGTTCCAGTTTGGCAGTGTCGCTATCGCAGTGGGCACCCTGAACGCTCCAGCGCGTGAAGGAGAAATGGATGTCGCTTTCGCGGCAGCTACTGCAATCAAGCCATCACGAGCTTCGTCGACTGGAAGGACTCGCTCGCGCCGGTCGCACCTCCAAACAAAAAAAAAAGGGGTTTTCCGACTATTCGAATGGACCCCCGCGTTGCTGTACGCCAAGCTTTCCCGTAATTACAGCGGATTCGTCATGTCTTTTGACGGATCAGCGAAGACGGAGAAGTACGGTGGCTACGGGAGTTGTTCATGGGTGCTGTGGAGCCTTCCCGAGTGGAAGGTAGTGATTGCTGCAAACGCTTACCTCTCGGCCACCACGGTGAATGAGGCAGAGTACACAGGGATGATTAACGGTGTCAAGGCTGCTATTGCGCACGGTGCCGAGGATTTAGTCATCGTTGGTGACTCAAGGCTCGCGATTCAACAATCACTAGGGGTGATCGCATGCAGGAAGGAAACTTTGCTAGCGCTGCTGAATACAGTACTCACAAGGAACTCACGGCCAAGCTTCGATCAGTTAAATATCTCCACGTTGTACGAGAATACAACGCTGCCGCGGATTCGTTAGCCACTGAAGCGCTGGAATCGAAGGTCAGTCGGGTCATCTTGGCTGAAACTCGCAAGTCGGAATTGGCATCGCTGAATCGCATTCAGGAATTGATCTACGAACCGGATGAAGACTCGGTAGATGTTTCGTCACGTGGAGCAGAGCGTCAAGTACATGTACGGTCAGGCAGCGAGTCTTCAAAGTGGAAATCTTTCGAAAATTTCGTGGTTGATTACAGCTCACCAAAGTGCGATTATCGTAATATGGCAGTGATGACTCGGCGACAGACGAAAGCCAAGAAACGCGTCAGGTTTGCAGATGAACACTCGGAGGAGGTCTCAAAAGCTCAAGAACAGCATGAAGAACAACGAGAGACGTCCACCGAAGATTCATTCGGCGAAGATTTGCCAGACCACCCTCACAAGACTGTACCAGCGGCATTTCCCGATGCGGAAGATGTTGACCCGGTAGCGATACAGCGGGAACGACGCAGACGGATAATGGTGGCACAAGACGAGGAGCAGAAGTGGTTTAGCATCAAGAAGGTGCTTCAGGGCCAAGCACAAGAGCTTACTTACAAAGAAGCTCGAGATGCCTGGAAGTACGCTGACCGGTTCGTGCTATCAGAAGACGGCGTGCTTCACTATCTTGGACTGAATCGTCTGTACGACCACGGTTGGCAAGAGGAGACCAAGCTGCGGCTTGTGGTACCGACAACGATGATTCAAGAGGTCTTGCAGAACTGTCACGACTCGCTGGAAGGAGGACATCAAGGTGTGGTGAGAACGTTCCATCGCGTTAAGTCCGATTATTATTGGATCGGCTTGTACGCTGACGGGGAGAAGCATGTGAAGTCATGTCCAGATTGCAGCTCGAGTAAAAGCCGTCCACAGTTTCGTGGATACTCGCCTGGCAACGTACTAGCCGAACGACCTTTCCAGATCGTCTCGATGGATTTTGTGATCCCACTACCGAAATCTCGCAGGGGCAACACGGCGTTGCTCCTATTTCAGTGCTCGTTTACGGGATTCGTTATTGCCAAGGCTATGTCAGATACGACTGCACTGAGTGTTGCCCAAGTGCTCGAAGAATGTGTGTACCGACAAATCGGAGCCCCATCATTAATAAGGCATGACCGCGACCCACGCTTCATGAGCGAGGTTTTCCAAGCATTTGCAGAAATGATGCAGTCAAGATCACGAGCGACTTTGAGCTATCGGCCACAGGCTAATGGACAGCAGGAACGCTCGGTGAAGTCGGTGATGGGTTCCGTACGGGTGTACGCGGAAGACCTTTTACAGCAAGATTGGGACGAGATCGCAGAGAAGTTAGTATTTGCTATTAATACTTCTCAAGACACTACGAGGAAGGAAACGCCGCTCTACCTCGTTCATGATTGGGATGCGTAGTCAAAAACGACAAAGGACAACTGCTCCAAATGCCAAACAATCGTCAGTGTTGAACAAGAAGACCAAGACTGCCAAACAAAACAATGCTTACGTGAGAAAAAAAGGACGCTGTTACAGACATGCGCGATGAGTTAGAACGTAGAGCGCGGGCCTCGGCAGACAAGTTTATTGATGCAAAAATGTTGCTTTTTCTCCTGGTGAGGAAACGTGGATGCAACGATCTCGATGCCGTGATGTTGGGGATGCGTTTTCGGTGAGTATTGTCACGCGATAAAACGTGGAGAACGTAAGCAATGACGATAACATCAAGGTTTCGTCAGTAAGATTTCAGCTGAGATGGACAAACACTAAATACCAGACACGGGAGCACGTGCACGACATCGTAGAAAACGTTCGCGCTCGAGTGATCTGCCATTTGCCATTTACAGAAGAACAAACTACAGGAGGCGAATCATGGACATCCATATGTACTATGGCTCCCCATTTTTACAATCGGCCAGCATTAAACTGAAAATTTAAAGAAGTGGGAGGAGCTGGAATATATCGCGAGTGGGCTACGTTTCGGGGACAAAGGGGACTTCAGATCCTGATAAAACCCCACGGAAGTCGAAGCTATCGAAGCCATGACCTTTTCTTCAAACTGCCTCTCAGAGTAGAACCACTTGGGTGTATATTCACAGCATGACGGCTTGCTGGCAACCGTACTACGAGATGAAAGTCGTGGGCTGTTTGGTCACTCTGCTACCTTTAGTTTTTTTTGCGCTGTCTTTCTGGAACCAAGTCGTAGTTTTTACGAATGAATATGCCGAAGCCAGTGGCTCCCCATCACGTCGAAGTGTGGATTTAGATAATCTCATGAAGTTTCTGGGGATTTTGTGGTACATGGCTCTCCTCGATAGGGGGGATGAGACATTATTGGCTTTATAATAATGAAGCAAGTATTTTTCCTGGAGCTCGCTCAACATGTTTGGAGTGTGTGATGATATGGAAACGATTCCTTTACATTTGAAAAAAC
>NW_003303631.1:19101-22050 GCF_000142945.1 Phytophthora infestans T30-4
CTGGAGCGACGACGGAGACGAAGACTGACGACGACGGAATGGATCTGTATCGCTGGGATCGCATTGATCTCAATGTGGAACTGGACGACGACGATCTCTTCGGCTTCCTCAAGTCGTAAGGAGCGTTGGAATTCTTCCTAACTTTTGGGCTGGACGTAGGTAGTAGTAATAGTGAATGCACATGCCTGTGGTAACAGACGAAAAACGTTACTGCCACAACAAATTGTATATGCATTTGAAGAACAACATGAACATGATTACGCTATGGAAGTGGATTAAGAATAAGAAAACATGATTGCCGACCGGGGAGCGACCACTGAAAACGAAGTCACGCGGGACACCTCAACAGTTAGCTGAGATGCTGGAGAACGTAGAGGAACATGCAGCGAGGATTCAAAGCGATTCCAATTGCCTGGCCGCGGTGGCCAAGAGTGCCAACGAAGTCGAGTCACCACTCTCCTTCTCCTCTTCATCAGGAACCTGAGCCTCGGCAGCTGGAGCTGCAGCCGGACCCTGCGAATCCTCGGTGCCAGCTTCAACAGGAGCAGCAGCCAGAGCGGGACGTGGAGTACCCGGTGGTGAGTCAAACAACGAACGCCAGGTCGGAATAACTTCAGTAGAATCCAGAGATGGGTCTACAATCACGCTTCGGTACACATTCACGAAACGCGTACCACGAGGGTTGAAGAGCTCCGGATTACGCTGGCACCGGAAGTACGTGGTGTTGTACGGGTGCTGATGCGGTGCATTCATCCATCCAGTACGCCAGGGCTGACGAGCGTCAAGAGCCGGAACTTCGGAAAGCCAGTCAGATGTCCGAGGTGCGAACGACAAGTTTTCAATGGGGTACCACGGCTTCGACGGCTCCAAAAGCAGTTCGGGACGAATGAACGGCACGCCGGAAGCACTAGAGGAAACCGAGTCACGACTCCACGCCATGTACTGCTCACGGTACTTGTTACGAAGACGATCGGCACGACGGTCGCGCTCGCTGAAGAGCTTCTTCAGCAGAGCTCTCAGTTCCTTCAAACGTTTCTTGTCATGGCCAACCTTTTTAGCCTCTTCAGCGAGACCTCGTTCAATACCAGCCAACGGAAGCCAGTGGAGACGCTCCCACAACGCGAACCCGAGGTCACCTTGCTTACCGCCGTCACCCCGAAGGTTCGCCCAGATCATCTTGAGACGGGTCTCAATCGGAGCACGCTTGGAGATGGGGACGCTTGGGTTGAAGTCAACAGTGTCGAAGAGACAAGCTGAAGCGGATAGAGCTGCCGAAGTTGCTGGTACGGGTGATAAGGATGCGAATAATCAAAAAACGCTTGGAGACCCTCCAACGTGGTACGCACGGTCACCTCACCAGCTTGTTCGGGAAGGGTTAAGCTCAAGAGTCGCTCGAAACACTTCTTGGCGCCTGCGTCAGTAAACTCCATGCCAACGTACGGAAGAACCCACGGTGGCAAGGTGGACGAAGCCGGCACCGTAGGGCGGCCACCAGACAACACTCGGTGAGGCAACGGCTCAGCCGACGGTTCACCACCACGACGCGGCACCGAAGTGTAGGTGGCCGTAGTCATGCGTCCAGGTCCAGCATCGAGAGTCCAAATAGGCGGACGAGGAGACACTGGAACAGGAGGAGAAGATGCTGGTGCTGGGGGACTTGCTGGTGGCGAAGGAGGCGGACCGGCAACGATGATTGGGGACGTCATCATCGGCGAAGGATTTGGCCGAGGAGGAGTCGGGGGACGAGCTGGGCCAAGATTGCTCCAGTTCCTCTCGGAATCTTCAATATCTTCGTCATCGAGGGTGCTTGAATGATCGGTAGGTGGCGGAACATCATCGCCACCACTGGGAACATCAGGAAAATCATCCACCGATCTCCATGATCGTCATCAGCATTCCCATCGTCATCAATCTCCATCGAAAAGTCGAGCGAAGACACGCTTGGTACGACAGCCGTCGGAACAGTCGGAGCCGGTTTCGAAGACACGGAGGCTAGCGGAGCAGCTTCAACAGGGGCAGACTCTGCTGTAGAAATCACTCCCGAGACTTCAACTGTCTGGGACGTCGGAACAGACACCGAAGCAGACTTGCCTTGTGGGACAGTTTGGTCCGACTCTTCACCTTCGTCACTTGAGTCAAACATGAGCCGCATTTCCTCGGCCTCGCGCAGAGCCTCTTCAGCAGCACGTATGTCGGCTGGAGAAGGTGAAATCGTTGAAGCTGGTGACTTGGCCACATCGTGTGGAGGGCTAAGGCGAGTCAGGAGAGACGGGAACATCGTCGTGATCCCCAGGGTTCACATCCTTACCCGGAGGCTCTGTAGCAGTTTCTTGAACCGAAGGGACGCTGCCTGGATCAGCAGTCCCCATGTCTACGCCACTCTGGTCGCTGCTGAGGTCGACCACGGCGGGAGTCGAGGAAGACGCTGGTGTAGGAGGTGGCGACCATGAACTTGGAGAAGACGGTACAGACTTGGACCGAGTCTTCATATGACGTCGTGGCGACTTAGCAGGAGAATGAGGACGGGGTTTCTTGCGCTTCTTCTGGGCCGCCTTCTTCCACGCCTTCGGACCGAACAGCGATCTACGAGCCGACTTGGGAGTTGAAGTATCGGCAGGTGGCGCATCACCGAGACCGGCCGCTGCTGTGCGCGTTTATACTATAAAAAAAACATATTTTATACTTTTTTCTACGACAGTTTCGACTGTTTCTTCGTCAAACATCTTGTACCAGAAGATGGAGATATGTCTCATGGCCCCTCACGTGGACGGGTTTGTGGGTGCATCTTCAAACAAAGTTGAGTGGAAGGTACCTGACCGAACTGCGGAAGATGCAGAGTCGCTCTAAAATGACTCAGAAAAAATAGTATCTAATATAGAGGCAAGTCGGGCGTGACAGCCGCCTGCTCCCTTGCATAAAGAAATTATTGTAAAGGCTTTTTTTTTAAAC
>NW_003303631.1:35704-37115 GCF_000142945.1 Phytophthora infestans T30-4
TGTATTAGCCTTTTTAATAGCTTACTGCATTAAACGCTAGCTACAACGCTGTATCAGTATGAACAGTGCAGTGAAGAACCCTCTGAAGATCATCGAGTTTTTTGGATTTCGACACTGCATGGATAGTGTTGTAAATACTTTGGGCGAGGGGGATGTGCAAGTTCTTTCTCTGGGCGCGCTGCGAGAGATGCGGTTTTGAGCGTGATGCATGGACATGTTATTGGATGAACAACGTTCGGCTTGGCCACTTTTCACCAGGCCCACAATCCAGTTCGCCTCGCGCTGTGCAAGCTACGCTCGCCAAGAAGGCCGCCGCCGAGCGAGTGAAGGAGTGTCCTAGGCACCAAGTCGCCGGAAGCTTTGCAAGTGATCGAGCGCAATACGACCTATGCAGCCCAACAATAACAGCGAGCTCCAAGACATCGCCGTCGCAGACCCGTCGTCGTCCGCGCCCTCGTCTGCTAGCGCTGGGCTCTCTTCCTGGCCTGAGCTCAAACAGCTCAACGCTGCTGTGACCATCACACCACTGGACAGCGACGCTCAGCTGCGCAATCGCAAGCGCCAGCGACCGTCGGCTCCATCGTCTCCATCCGCGTCCTTCTCCACTCCGGGGGACTTAAAGCTCGACTTCGCCGGCTTCGAGGTCGGCAACAACGCCCCGTCCACTATCGTGTCCTCGGCCTCACTGTCGCTAGCAACCACCTCGTCGGCCGTGACCTATCCGGCCGCCTCGAACGGGTACTTCACCCCGAACAGCTACCCGCCTGCCGTCTCCACGGACGACGTACTTACCTTCCTCAAGAACCTGCAACTCGCGCAGGACCAGGCGGCGTTGGCGCTGGCCACGCAGCGACTCGCTCAGGACGGATTCGACTCGGTGCTAGCCTTAGCTTTCGCGGTCGTGAGTGAACTGCAGCACGCCGGTATCGCTGACGCCCAGCTCGTGTGGCAACAGGCGCACCGTGACTTCCAAGCCCGGCGGTTCCAGGTCCCCGGCGTGTTGTCTCCCAACTACACGGTATCGCGATGGATGGAGCTTTGCGGGATCCCGAAGGTCAACATCTTCGAGTACACTGAGTACCTGTGCCGTCTGGGCTACTCGGCGGTGCGGGATCTCGAGTTCATCCTGCACGACCAACGTGCTCTTGCCGTCTTCAAGATCGGCCACGGCCGCCTCATAGCGCACTGTATCCAGTCGGCCATCAACCGACACCATTTGCAAGCAGCCAGCTACCAGTACGGCACCCACGGCCCCGACGTGTACACTGCCGGATCGTCGAGCGCACTGCTTCAACCGCTGGACATCCAGCGCGAGAACGAGTTCGACGTGCAGGCCTACGACAGCTTCTTGGAGGCGCTGATCGAGCCGACGGACGCTGAGAAGTTGCAGCAACGATACTCGGCGCCGGGT
>NW_003303631.1:38432-50303 GCF_000142945.1 Phytophthora infestans T30-4
GCGAATGAGATCGAGTGTCCACTTGAGGGCTTCTGCACGAAGTGTTTTGCGACGATCTGTTCGAGCTGCTTGCGGGTCTCACGGGTGACCGAGTTGTTCTCAGGTGAGGTGGCCACAGGGTCGCGCCAGTAATAGCGCTGCCACGAGAAAAGAGCCTTGCCCCAATCCTGGCGGTCCTCGCCACTGCAGGCGCTGAACTCGATGCGCTCAACGTTGCCTAGTGTGTAGGATCGGTCCTTGACGAAAACCTTGCGGGTTTCAATATAGAAACTGTTGGGCACGCCATCGGCGCGCTTCTGCGCCTTGACAGTAATCTTGCAGCCCGAAAGCCGGACTTCGTCCAGGCACTTGGTGCAGTCGGCCGATGCGAACTGGCGCAGGAATCCGTCTTCGAGCGATAGGTAGCGCACTGTCGGGTGGTTACGCTTGTCGTGCACGATAAGATAGCCTTGGCGTGTCATTGCTGGTGTCTTCAGTGATTTCCCGACGAGCTGGCGGCAAATTGACGACTGGGGCGACTTGAATCGGTTTGGTGGGGAAGTCTTACGCAACGCAGCGAAATTCTTGGCGGCGGTTGCGCTGGACTTGGCCCGCTCAAAGATAGATACTGTACAATGGTGTGTGTGCTAGGCAAAACTATCTGCGGTGGTGAAGCGAAACGACCGAAAGGGGCAACTTCAGCAATGGGACGTGCAATGTCTTCGTTTCACCAGCCGCTCGGTCCCACCTCGCTCGCTTCTCCATGATATGCTGCGCGCCGGTAATAGGCTGGCACTCCCTTAGGGCCTGTTCGCGTTGTGCCTGGAGATGGAGATGATTGTGGTGTCCTACGATCTCCACCTCCAGTTGTGTCGCTACGTTCCTTCTCCAGGTGCACTTTAAACCAATCAGGTGCCGATACCATGTGTGGACACGGCACTCACAACCTAGGATCGAGAAGTCACATCCTCATCTTCACGCTCTCCTGCAGAACAAAGAATGATGCAGTTAAGGTCTGAAGACGCCACTCAACCAGAGGACGACGCAGCTATCATACCGGTACACACTCGTACCAGCAGTGGTCAGAGCGCACCACGCCGCAGGAATCAAGGCAGGAACGAGACAAAGCACCCATTTGCGTGGACAGTAAATGCGGCTGAGGTGCTGCTGAGATTGCGATTCGATAGCCTGAAGGGGTTGTTTGATGGCACTAAGAACTCGAAGCAGTTGAGTGCTGCGTGGGATTACCTAGCTGCAGAGACTCACCGTATTGGTGGCCTCGAGGTTGATGCTACCCAGTGCAAGTCAAAGGTACTGTGTATGAGTCTAGCGCTACATTATACGTACAGCAGTTATAAGCAGTACAGCCGCTTGTCCTACTGCAGCACACACAGCTAGCAAAACGTTTTCAATGTCCTCCTCCATAACAAATTGTGAGCCTCTCGTCTCTACCTCCGTCTCCTGTCTCCACCTCCAATAGGTCGAGAAGGATATCACCTCTAATCTCCAGTTGTGCAGTTGTAACAAATGGATTTTGGCCAATCAATTGTTAGACGTATTTAGTGAGATGGGACCATCTCCATCTCCAGGCACAACGCGAACACGCCCTTAGAGAGAAGATGTGAGCGCCAGCGGCAGATGGCCGTGCCCACCCGACGACAAGCGACAACAAGACGAAGGAGAGCCAAGTGCGGTGGACAGCTGCAATGCCTGCTGGCAGAAGTTTTCCAGGAGAAATTGACACCGACACGGTGTCACCGAGAGCCAGTGGTGGCAGTGGGTACCGGTATTTATACGGAGTCGAACATTAAGAAATGATCCAAAAAAAATAAGCAGAGACGTGGCATTTGTAAGAGGAGTGCACAATCTTACACACACTAGGTCCTAGTGTCTGTCAGTCCGTCCGCGGCTAGGGTTAATTAATGTAACGCAAATGCGGGCGTTCTACTGGCTGCCGAGCGCAGCGAAGGCGGCCTCAATTCGCTAAAAAGCTGCCGAGCGCAGCGAAGGCGGCCCCCATTGGCTAAAACAGATATTATGTGCTGTACTTACTGTATGTGGACTACACATCGTACTTAACTGCACCGTTTAAATTTCATTTTGCTCTCATTTTCAGCTGCGGTTCGCCACCTCACGCAAAGGGCGCTGCCTGTGTACGCGTTAGTTAGCATAATTAAAAGGCGCCGATAAGCACACACGTACTATATCGTCGTAGGAGATGCTGACAAAAAGGGTAGGCTTTGGTGACTTATATTTCGGCATCAATCGAAACTTTAGTACTTATTGAATATAGAATGATGTTTTAGGCTTCGTAGCACTGTTGTACTAATTTAACTTACAATATTATTTTGATTAGTACTATTATCAAGGCATTTCATATTTTTGCTTGCAGTCATTTGTAGTAGTAGTATAGATAATAATTATATTAGCGTTTAATAATGAATAGCAATTGTATTACTATTATTAATAATGTGAAAACTTTAAAATATGACTATTGTGGCTTACACCTCTGCACCTCCGTAATAAACTATTGTCTTCCTTTGTATTTGCGCGCGTAGTGTGCGACCTTCAGATATTATGTGAACTTTCCAACAATATACGTTGTGTACATCAAACAATATACGTTGTGTACATCAAACAAAATGGGAACAGCGTTTGTGATTAAGCTGGCGCGGATGCACATGTCTAAGCAAGGACACGAAACACGAAGGAATACCGACCTACACTATGTACACGATGGGATAGAAGAGCAACACGAAGCACGGAAGGCCATGGACGATGATAGAAGACTTAGCCGATGCAAACCACGAAGTTTTATAAGTAGCGTGAAAGATGAAAGAGCACGCAGCCATGAAAAGAACAGATGGAGAGAACATGACAGGAACGTACGGGCCACGGAAGGGAACTAAATACATAGACACCCCAGCATGCTGAAAAGCACGGGCTACGGAAGAGCACGGACGTTCGAAGCCACGGTAGAACACGTATCGGTGAGAGTGCACAGAAACAATACTCCAACAACACCACGGGTAAACATGGAGCACAGTCAACCGACCCAACCTGAGCCCGCAGGAGGCCAGATACGGGAAATCAGAAATCATCAATTTTTGGAGCACGATGCCTAGGTAGAACATGAGCTCACCGATCCACGGAGCGCGACACTACGGTAGCTAACGATAACACAGACGACAGCCCAGCCCCGACACCAGAGATAACACGACAGCATGGACGGTGGGTTATCCACTAAACCATCGGAGAACACGCTGCCACGCGAAATCACCGAGTCACGGAGCACCATACCAGTGTAGAACCTGAGCTTACCGATCCACGGAGGACAGCAGTACATGATAACACGATTGCACGGACTGCGGACCGCCCACCAAATGCACAGGGGTGGGCTTGGTATGACCACGATTACACACCGTGGAGCACGATGGCATCGTAGAGCACGATAACACGGACAACGCAGATGCACTACACGTGCACAATACCATAGAAAGCATAACCACACCGCGATTGCACGATAGCGTGATACCGCGGTCGATGACACTTCATCAGGAGATCACGATGCACGGACGACGGAACCACACGACTGCATGGAGGCACCAAAGCACGGAATAGCACCCTTTGGTTAGAGTACCGGCGATGGGAGGCCAACGGCCACGAATGCCTATGTATCACGAAAGCGGTACAGCCCGCGTAAACGTTTGAGAGCAGAGAATAGCTAGGAGCCACGAAAGAGGCTGTACTAAAGTGCATAAGCTCAAAAGAGAGCGCATATCCACAAACAGCGTGGACCACGGGTGAACAGAGAGCCACGAAACCAAGTAGAACACGGAAGAGCACAGCCCAATGAAGAACACGACATTCAACCTGTAGTACGGGGTAACGGAAACGTACTAAACCACGATATTGTACAAAGCCACATGAGATTACGGATAGTTAAGTGGTTGACTACACGAAACCACGACGTACTAGGTTGAACGACGCCCACAAAGCACGCGACACCAAGAAGCACTATATTTGCGGCCACCTCATCTCCAACAAACCATGCCACTCCGCCGCGTAGCGGCGGCGAACGGCTAGTCTTACCCCCCTAGTGGAGTGTGCTCTGCGTCAGTCCGTCAGTCCGTCCGAGGGTAGGGTTCTAAAATGTAACGCTAATGCGGGTGTTCTACTGGCTGCCGAGCGCAGCGAAGGCGGCCTCGATTCGCTAAAATTGCAATATGTGGTGTACACACTGTATGTGGTCAACACATCGTACTTAAATGCACCGTTCAAATTTCATTTTGCTTTCATTTTCAGCTGCGGTATGCAAGGCCACGCGAAGGGCGCTGCCTGTGTACGCGTTAGTTAGCTGAATTAAAAGGCGCCGATGAGCACACACGTTCTCTATCGTCGTAGGTGCTGTTGATAAAATTTGTAGGCTTCGGTGACTCATACTTCGGCCTCAATCAAAACATTAGTACTTATTGGTTTAAATATGATTTGATTTGCTTCGTAGTAGGTTTGTAATAATTTAACTTAGAGTACTGTTTTGCGTAGTACTATTCTTAAGACATTTCATATTTTTGCTTGCAGTTATTTGTAGTAGTAGTCCACATAATTAATATGTTAACGTTTATAATAAATCACACCTCTACTACTACTATTAATAATTGATACTTTAGGATGTGAAAACTTTAAAATATGACTATTATGACTTCCCACCCGACACCCCCCTGCACCCCACACTGCCCCCGGGAAAAGTATCATCTTCCTCTGTATTTGCACACGACCTTAAGATATTGTGTGATCTTTCCAACAATATATGTTGTGTACATCAAACAGAATCGGAACAGCGTTTGTGATCAAGTTTGCGCGGAGGCACGCGACTCAGCAAGAACACGAAAAACGATGGGATAGAAGAGCAACACGAAGCACGGAACGTCGTGGACGATGATAGAAGATTTAGCCGATGCAAACCACGAAGTGTTTTACGTAGCGCGAAAGATGGACGTGCACGCAGCCATGAAAAGGACAGACGGACAAGAATATGACGGGAGCGTACGGGTCATAGAAGGGAACTTAATACGTAGACACCCCAGCATACCAGAATGCACGGGCTACGAAAGAGCACGCACGCTCGAAGCCACGGTAGAACACGTAACGGTAAGAGTGCACGGACAGAAATTCTCCCATAGCACCATGGTTGAACACGGAGCACAGTCGACTGACCAAACATGAAGCCGCCGAAGACCATTAACGGGAGGTTGTCGGGTATTGAAACAATATACCATGGTATAACCGGAGCTCACTGGGGAGCGCGATACTACGGTAGCGCACAACAAAATGGACGGCAGACCAGCGTCGACACCACAAAAAAAACGATGACTGGGACGGTGGCCAAGACACTAAGCCATGATAGAAATGCGGTCACTGGAGCTGTAGACGCGAAATCACCGAGCCACGGAGCATTATATCAGTGTAGAACCTGAGCTTACCGTGCCACGGAGGACAATAGCGCATTAGAATTCGATTGCACGGACGGCGGACCAGCCACGAAATGGAAGGGTGATCGGGGTGACCATGATTGTGGAGGACGATGCCGTTGTAGAGCACGATAACACGGGCAATGCAGATGCAATCCGTGAGCACAATACCATAGACAGCGAAACCATATCGCAATTACACGATGGCAATATAACGCGGTCGATGGAGTCTCACCACACGAGATCGATACACGGGTGCAACAACACGACTGCGTGGAGGCACCAAACCACGGAAAATCACCCTTCGGCTAGAGTACGGGCGATGGGAGGCGAACGGTCACGAAAGACTGTGTACCAGGAAACCGGTGCAGCCCACGAAACGTTTGAGAGGTAGCGGCCACGAAAGACGCAGTACCTTAAAACATGAGCCCAAAAGAGAGAGCTCATAACCACTAAGCTGCGTGGGCCACGGGTGAGCAGGGAACCACGAAGCCAAGAAGAACACGGAAGAGTGCAGGCCATTGAAGAACATGACATCCAGCCTGTAGTACGGGGTAGCGGAAACGTTCCAAGCCCGATATTATACGGGGCCGAATGAGACTACGGAAAAGCAAGTGGTTAAATACACGATACCAAGATCTACTGGGGTGAACGACGCTAACAAAGTACGCGACACCAAGAAGCATCTAAATCTGCGGCCACCGCATCTCCAACAAACCATGCCACTCCGCCGCGTAGCGGCGGCGAACGGCTAGTCTTACCCCTCTAGTGGAGTGTGTTGTCTGTCCGTCCGTACGTCTGTCCGCGGCTAGGGTTAATTCATGTAACGCAAATGCGGGCGTTCTACTGGCTGCCGAGCGCAACGAAGGCGGCCTCGATTCGCTAAAAAGCTGTCGAGCGCAGCGAAGGCGGCCCCCATTGGCTATAATCAACATTGTGTTTCTTACACATTATATGTGGACTACACATCGTACTTTAAAGCACTGCTTAAATTTCATTTTGCTCTCATTTTCAGCGTCGGTATGCAAGGCCACGCAAAGGGCGCTGCCTGTGTACGCGTTAGTTAGCATAATTAAAAGGCGTCGATGAGCACATACGTACTATATCGTCGTAGGAGCTGTTGAAAAAAATTGTAGGCTCTGGTGACACATATTTTGGCCTCAATCGAAGCTTTAGTACTTATTAGTTTTAGAATGATATTTTAGGCTTCGTAGTACTTTTCTAGTAATTAATCTTACAAAACTGTTTTGCGTAGTACTATTATCAAGACATTTCATATTTTTGCTTGCAGCTATTTGTAGTAGTAGTCCATATAATTATAATATTAGCGTTAGATAGTAAATCACAATTTTATTGCTACTATCAATAATGTGAAAACTAAAAAATAATATTGTGGCTTACACCCCTGCACCCCACACTGCCTCCGGGAAAAAGTGTCATCTTCCTTTGTATTTGCGCGCGTAGTGTGCGACCTTCAGATATTGTGCGAACTTTCCAACACTATATGTAGCGTACATCAAACAAAATGGGAACAGCTATTGTGTTTACGGAGGCACGTGACTAAGCAAGAGCACGAAGCCCGAATAAACATCGACCCACCCTATGTAGACGATGGGATAGAAGAGCAACACGAAGCACGAAAGATCGAAGCCTTAGCCGATGCAAACCACGAAGTGTTTTACGTAGCGTGAAATATGGAAGTGCACGCAGCCATGAACAGGACAGAACGACAAGAATATGACGGGAGCGTACGGGCGACAGAAGGGAACTAAATCCATAGACACCCCAGCATGCTGAAAAGCACGGGCTACGAAAGAGCATGCAGCGGTAAGAGTGCACTAACAGCAATTCCCCCATAGCATCACGGTAGAGCACGGAGCACGGTCGACGGACCAGGCATAAAGCCGCGGGAGACCATAAACGGGAAATCACCGAGTATTTGAGCACGATACCAGGGTAGAACCGGATCTTACCGAGCCAGGGAGCACGATACTACGGTAGCTAATAATAGAACGGACGGCAGACCAGCGCTAACACCACAAAATAAAACGATGACTTGGACGGTGGCCGAGACACTAAGCCATGATAGAAATGCGGCCACTGGAGCTGTAGACGCGAAATCACCGAGCCACGGAGCACTATATCAGTGTAGAACCTGAGCTTACCATTCCACGGAGAACAATAGCGCATTAGAATTCGATTGCATGGACGGCAGACCAGCCACGAAATGGAAGGGGGCTCGTGGTGACCACGATTGTGGAGGACGATGCCGTTGTAGAGCACGATAACATGGGCAATGCAGATGCAATCCGCGAGCACAATACCATAGACAGCAAAACCATATCGCAATTACACGATGGCGTTATAACGCGGTCGATGGAGCCTCACCAGACGAGCCCGATACACGGGTGCTGGAACAACACGACTGCGTGGAGGCACCAAACCACGGAAAAGCACCCTTCGGCTAGAGAACCAGCAATGGGAGGCGAACGGTCACGATATACTGTGTATCAGGAAGCCGGTGCAGCCCACGAAACGTTTGAGAGCAGGAAATAGCTAGCAGCCACGACGCAGTACTAAAAAAACATGAACCCAAAAGAGAGAGCTCTTACTACTAAGCAGCGTGTGCCACGGGTGAGCAGGGAACCACGAAGCCAGGAAGATCACGGAAGAGCGCCGGCCACTGTAGAACAAGAGATCTAACCTGTAGTACGGGGTAACGGAAGCGTTCCAAACCACGATATTATACGGGGCCGAATGAGACTACGGAAAGGCAAGTGGTTAAATACACGATGCCAAGATCTACGGGGTGAACCACGCTCTCAAAACACGCGACACCAAGAAGCACTTAAATTTGCGGCCACCTCATCTCCAACAAACCATGCCACTCCGCCGCGTAGCGGCGGCGAACGGCTAGTCTTACCCCCCTACTGGAGTCTGGTGTCTGTCTGTCAGTCCGTCCGTAACGGGCTAGGGTTAATTAATGTAACGCAAATACGCGCGTTCTACTGGCTGCCGAGCGCAGCGAAGGCGGCGTCGATTCGCTAAAAAGCTGTCGAGCGCAGCGAAGGCGGCCCCCATTTACAAAAAACAAAATTGTGTTTCTTACATATTATATGTGGTCTACACATCGTACTTAAAAGCACTGCTTAAATTTCATTTTGCTCTCATTTTCAGCGTCGGTATGCAAGGCCACGCAAAGGGCGCTGCCTGTGTACGCGTTAGTTAGCATTTGTATAAGGCGCCGATAAGCACACACGTACTATATCGTCGTAGGAGCTGTTGAAAGAAATTGTAGGATTTGGTGACTCATATTTCGGCCTCAATCGACACGTTAGTACTTAATGATTATAGAATGATGTTTTAGGCTTCGCAGTACCTTTCTAATAATTAATTTTACAATACTGTTTTGCGTAGTACTGATATCAAGACATTTCATATTTTTGCTTGCAGTTATTTGTAGTAGTAGTCCACATAATCAATATATTAGCGTTAAATAATAAATCACAATTTTACTACTACTATTAATAATGTGAAAACGTTTAAATATGAGTATTGTGGCTTCCCACCCGACACCACACTCCCTCTGAAAAATTGTATCATCTCCCTTTGTAATGCGCGCGTAGTGTGCGACCTTAAGATATTGTGCAAAATTTCCAACAATATATGTAGCGTACATCAAACAAAATGGGAACAGCTATTGTGTTTACGGAGGCACGTGACTAAGCAAGAGCACGAAGCCCGAAGGAACATCGACCCACCCTATGTAGACGATGGGATAGAAGAGCAACACGAAGCACGAAAGATCGAAGCCTTAGCCGATGCAAACCACGAAGTGTTTTACGTAGCGTGAAATATGGAAGTGCACGCAGCCATGAACAGGACAGAACGACAAGAATATGACGGGAGCGTACGGGCGACAGAAGGGAACTAAATCCATAGACACCCCAGCATGCTGAAAAGCACGGGCTACGAAAGAGCACGCAGCGGTAAGAGTGCACGGACAGAAAGTCTCCCATAGCACCACGGTAGAGCACGGAGCACGGTCGACGGACCAGGCATAAAGCCGCGGGAGACCATAAACGGGAAAACACCGAGCATTTGAGCACGATACCAGGGTAGAACCGGATCTTACCGAGCCAGGGAGCACGATACTACGGTAGCTCATAATAGAACGGACGGCAGACCAGCGCTGACACCACAAAATAAAACGATGACTTGGACGGTGGCCAAGACACTAAGCCATGATAGAATGGAGCTGTAGACGCGAAATCACCGAGCCACGGAGCACTATATCAGTGTAGAACCTGAGCTTACCGTGCCACGGAGAACAATAGCGCATTAGAATTCGATTGCACGGACGGCAGACCAGCCACGAAATGGAAGGGGGCTCGTGGTGACCACGATTGTGGAGGACGATGCCGTTGTAGAGCGCGATAACATGGGCAATGCAGATGTAATCCGCGAGCACAATACCATAGACAGCAAAACCATATCGCAATTACACGATGGCGTTATAACGCGGTCGATGGAGCCTCACCAAACGAGCCCGATACACGGGTGCTGGAACAACACGACTGCGTGGAGGCTCCAAATCACGGAAAAGCACCCTTCGGCTCGAGTACCAGCTATGGGAGGCGAACGGTCACGAAAGACTGAGTATCAGGAAGCCGGTGCAGCCCACGAAACGTTTGAGAGCAGGAAATAGTTAGCAGCCACGACGCAGTACTAAAAAAACATGAACCCAAAAGAGAGAGCTCTTAACTACTAAGCAGCGTGTGCCACGGGTGAGCAGGGAACCACGAAGCCAGGAAGATCACGGAAGAGCGCCGGCCACTGTAGAACATGAGATCTAACCTGTAGTACGGGGTAACGGAAGCGTTCCAAACCACGATATTAGACGGGGCTGAATGAGACTACGGAAGGCAAGTGGTTAAATACACGATGCCAAGATCTACGGGGTGAACCACGCTCTCAAAACACGCGACACCAAGAAGCACTTAAAATTGCGGCCACCTCATCTACAACAAACCATGCCACTCCACCGCGTAGCGGCGGCGAACGGCTAGTCTTACCTCTCTAGTGGAGTGTGTTGTCTGTCCGTAAGTCCGTCCGAGGGTAGGGCTAATAAAAATCACGCTAATGCGGGCGTTCTACTGGCTGCCGAGCGCAGCGAAGGCGGCGTCGATTGGCTAGAATCGAATTATGTGGTGTACACACTGTATGTGGTCAACACATCGTACTTAAATTGTACCGCTCAAATTTCATTTTGCTTCCATTTTCAGCTGCGGTATGCGAGGCCACGCGAAGGGCGCTGCCTGTGTACGCGTTAGTTAGCTGAATTAAAAGGCACCGATGAGCACACACGTTCTCTATCGTCGTAGGTGCTGTTGATAAAATTTGTAGGCTTGGGTGACTCATACTTCGGCCTCAATCAAAACATTAGTACTTATTGGTTTAAATATGATTTGATTTGCTCAGTAGTAGGTTTGTAAAAGTTTAATTTACAGTACTGTTTTGCGTAGTACTATTTTAAATACAATTCATTTTTTACTTGCAGTTATTTGTAGTAGTAGTACACATAATTATTATATCAACGTTTGATAATAAATAACAAATATATTACTGTAGATAATAATGTGAAAACTTTAAATACGACTATTGTGGCTTGCCTCCGGGAAAAAGTGTCACCTTCCTTTGTATTTGCGCACGTAGTGTGCAAGACGACGGTGACGGCAATTTCTTCGAGCAGGAGGTACTCCACTCGATGAATATCAGTGGAATGCCGCCCCACAAGTTGACCCTCAAGGTAGGAATGCCTGTCATGATGATGCGGAACCTGAATCCAGATCTAGGGCTGTGCAACGGAACACGGCTTCGAATTGTGGCCCTCAAGCCACATGTCATCCACGCCACAATCATGACAGGTGAGCGACAAGGGCAACATGTGTTGATTCCCCGCATTGTTTTCATCAGTGACGGAGACATTCGGAGCTTTCCGTTTCATTTGAGACGCAAGCAGTTTCCTGTCCAACCGGCCTTTGCGATGACGATTAACAAGGCGCAAGGCCAAACGGTGCAGTACTTGGGGCTGTATCTTGCTACGCCTTGCTTCTCCCACGGGCAGCTGTACGTTGCGATGTCGCGAGTTACTTCAACATCAAGATTCAAGGTGCTGATCGAGTACCCAAAGCTGGAGGAGGAGGATGGGGTCTACACCCAGAACATTGTCTACAGGCAGAGCTTTGGTTCGGAGTAGGAATGTTCAATTTTAAATGCATTTAATACATCACGTTTACATAAATCATGTTTACGCCGGAGCGCAGCGAAGGCGTGAGCCAATTTCCCCTGGGACTACAGCCTGCCACCTCCGCCGCGTAGCGGCGGCGAACGGCTAGGCTTATCTCTCTAGTGGAGTCTG
>NW_003303631.1:50403-53210 GCF_000142945.1 Phytophthora infestans T30-4
TTTCATCAGACAGATGCGGGCAGCGACGGCTTCCTTGACCCGGGTTTTTATGTGTGACGTCGTTAGTTGAAATGACAACATGGGAACCGACTTGTTATGTCGGCGGCGGCGTTGTTTAAAAAAATTGTGGCGTCCGGTGACATATATTTTCGTCCCAACCGATGCCTTAATACTTATTAGTTTTAGAATGATATTTTAGGCTTCTGTAGTACTTTTCTAATAATTAATCTTACAAAACTGTTTTGCGTAGTACTATTATCAAGACATTTCATATTTTTGCTTGCAGCTATTTGTAGTAGTAGTCCATATAATTATAATATTAGCGTTAGATAGTAAATCACAATTTTATTGCTACTATCAATAATGTGAAAACTAAAAAATAATATTGTGGCTTACACCCCTGCACCCCACACTGCCTCCGGGAAAAAGTGTCATCTTCCTTTGTATTTGCGCGCGTAGTGTGCGACCTTCAGATATTGTGCGAACTTTCCAACACTATATGTAGCGTACATTAAACAAAATGGGAACAGCTATTGTGTTTACGGAGGCACGTGACTAAGCAAGAGCACGAAGCCCGAATAAACATCGACCCACCCTATGTAGACGATGGGATAGAAGAGCAACACGAAGCACGAAAGATCGAAGCCTTAGCCGATGCAAACCACGAAGTGTTTTACGTAGCGTGAAATATGGAAGTGCACGCAGCCATGAACAGGACAGAACGACAAGAATATGACGGGAGCGTACGGGCGACAGAAGGGAACTAAATCCATAGACATCCCAGCATGCTGAAAAGCACGGGTTACAAAAGAGCATGCAGCGGTAAGAGTGCACTAACAGCAATTCTCCCATAGCATCACGGTAGAGCACGGAGCACGGTCGACGGACCAGGCATAAAGCCGCGGGAGACCATAAACGGGAAATCACCGAGTATTTGAGCACGATACCAGGGTAGAACCGGATCTTACCGAGCCAGGGAGCACGATACTACGGTAGCTAATAATAGAACGGACGGCAGACCAGCGCTAACACCACAAAATAAAACGATGACTTGGACGGTGGCCGAGACACTAAGCCATGATAGAAATGCGGCCACTGGAGCTGTAGACGCGAAATCACCGAGCCACGGAGCACTATATCAGTGTAGAACCTGAGCTTACCATTCCACGGAGAACAATAGCGCATTAGAATTCGATTGCACGGACGGCAGACCAGCCACGAAATGGAAGGGGGCTCGTGGTGACCACGATTGTGGAGGACGATGCCGTTGTAGAGCACGATAACATGGGCAATGCAGATGCAATCCGCGAGCACAATACCATAGACAGCAAAACCATATCGCAATTACACGATGGCGTTATAACGCGGTCGATGGAGCCTCATTAAACGAGCCCGATACACGGGTGCTGGAACAACACGACTGCGTGGAGGCTCCAAACCACGGAAAAGCACCCTTCGGCTAGAGTACCAGCTATGGGAGGCGAACGGTCACGAAAGACTGAGTATCAGGAAGCCGGTGCAGCCCACGAAATGTTTGAGAGCAGGAAATAGTTAGCAGCCACGACGCATTACTAAAAAAACATGAACCCAAAAGAGAGAGCTCTTACTACTAAGCAGCGTGTGCCACGGGTGAGCAGGGAACCACGAAGCCAGGAAGATCACGGAAGAGCGCCGGCCACTGTAGAACATGAGATCTAACCTGTAGTACGGATAACCGAAATGTACCAAATCACGATATTGTACGGGTCCACATGATACTACGGAAAGGCAAGTGGTTAAATACACGATGCCAAGATCTACGGGGTGAACCACGCTCTCAAAACACGCGACACCAAGAAGCACTTAAATTTGCGGCCACCTCATCTCCAACAAACCATGCCACTCCGCCGCGTAGCGGCGGCGAACGGCTAGTCTTACCCCTCTAGTGGAGTGTGTTGTCCGTCCGTCTGTCAGTCCGTCCGAGGGTAGGGTTCTAAAATGTAACGCAAATGCGGGCATTCTACTGGCTGCCGAGCGCAGCGAAGGCGGCCTCGATTCGCTAAAAAGCTGTCGAGCGCAGCGAAGGCGGCCCCCATTGGCTATAATCAACATTGTGTTTCTTACACATTATATGTGGTCTACACATCGTACTTAAAAGCACTGCTTAAATTTCATTTTGCTCTCATTTTCAGCTGCGGTTCGCCACCTCACGCAAAGGGCGCTGCCTGTGTACGCGTTAACTAGCACAATTGAAAGGCGCCGATGAGCAAACACGTACTATATCGTCGTAGGAGCTGGAGAAAAAAATTATAGGCCCTGGTGACTCATATTTCGGGCTCAATCGAAACTTTAGTACTTATTGGATATAGAATGATGTTTTAGGCTTCGTAGTACTGTTTTACTAATTTAACTTACAATATTTTTTTTCTGAGTACTATTATCAAGGCATTTCATATTTTTGCTTGCAGTCATTTGTAGTAGTAGTACACAAAATAATTATATCAGCGTTTAATAATAAATAACAATTGTATTACTATTAATAATAATGTGAAAAACGTAAAATATGACTATTATGGCTTACACCCCTGCACCCCACACTGCCTCCGTAAGAAAGTATCATATTCCTTTGTATTTGCGCGCGTAGTGTGCGACGTTAAGATATTATGTGAACTTTCCAACAATATACGTTGTGTACATCAAACAATATACGTTGTGTACATCAAACAAAATGGGAACAGCGTTTGTGATTAAGTTGGCGCGGATGCACATGTCTAAGCAAGGACACGAAACACGAAGGAATACCGACCTACACTATGTACACGATGGGA
>NW_003303631.1:54233-55338 GCF_000142945.1 Phytophthora infestans T30-4
CGGAAGAGCGCCGGCCACTGTAGAACATGAGATCTAACCTGTAGTACGGATAACCGAAATGTACCAAATCACGATATTGTACGGGTCCACATGATACTACGGAAAGGCAAGTGGTTAAATACACGATGCCAAGATCTACGGGGTGAACCACGCTCTCAAAACACGCGACACCAAGAAGCACTTAAATTTGCGGCCACCTCATCTCCAACAAACCATGCCACTCCGCCGCGTAGCGGCGGCGAACGGCTAGTCTTACCCCTCTAGTGGAGTGTGTTGTCCGTCCGTCTGTCAGTCCGTCCGAGGGTAGGGTTCTAAAATGTAACGCAAATGCGGGCATTCTACTGGCTGCCGAGCGCAGCGAAGGCGGCCTCGATTCGCTAAAAAGCTGTCGAGCGCAGCGAAGGCGGCCCCCATTGGCTATAATCAACATTGTGTTTCTTACACATTATATGTGGTCTACACATCGTACTTAAAAGCACTGCTTAAATTTCATTTTGCTCTCATTTTCAGCTGCGGTTCGCCACCTCACGCAAAGGGCGCTGCCTGTGTACGCGTTAACTAGCACAATTGAAAGGCGCCGATGAGCAAACACGTACTATATCGTCGTAGGAGCTGGAGAAAAAAATTATAGGCCCTGGTGACTCATATTTCGGGCTCAATCGAAACTTTAGTACTTATTGGATATAGAATGATGTTTTAGGCTTCGTAGTACTGTTTTACTAATTTAACTTACAATATTTTTTTTCTGAGTACTATTATCAAGGCATTTCATATTTTTGCTTGCAGTCATTTGTAGTAGTAGTACACAAAATAATTATATCAGCGTTTAATAATAAATAACAATTGTATTACTATTAATAATAATGTGAAAAACGTAAAATATGACTATTATGGCTTACACCCCTGCACCCCACACTGCCTCCGTAAGAAAGTATCATATTCCTTTGTATTTGCGCGCGTAGTGTGCGACGTTAAGATATTATGTGAACTTTCCAACAATATACGTTGTGTACATCAAACAATATACGTTGTGTACATCAAACAAAATGGGAACAGCGTTTGTGATTAAGTTGGCGCGGATGCACATGTCTAAGCAAGGACACGA
>NW_003303631.1:55438-58138 GCF_000142945.1 Phytophthora infestans T30-4
ACCTGGGGATCGAGTCGAAGCTCGATTCCAAGGACGAGCAAGATTTTTTGCTGGTGTGATCAAGAAGTGCCGTACTAACGGTCTGTATGACATCGAATATGATGACGGTGAAGTTGAGGTACGAGTTCGCCCCAAATACATCAAACCAGAGGAGGCCAAGAAACAGCATACGCTTCCGCCAAAAGAAGACGCTGTCGAAGTGTCTTGGGAAAAGGGACAGAGAGTAGAAGCTAAATTACGTGGGCATGCAGATTACGTGAAATGTATCGTGTTTCGTGCGCATGACGATGGTAGTTGCGACTTGGAAGCAGAAAATGGTGAGCTGCTCAAGCGCATACCGGGCGATAACCTTCGAAAGCGTGCTAGCTCGCCGGTGAAAAAGCCAATTCTCATGAGCGACGATGAACCGATCCGTCCAAAGCGACCCTTGGTAAAAAGAGCAAGTGAACTTTCCGCGAGTGACGATTCCTCTGCGCAACCCAACGTAAGATTTAAGCAAGGACAGACAATTGAAGCTAAGCGCAATGGTAAGGATTGCTACACTCCCGGTGTAGTCGCTCGATGCCGGCTCAATGGTTCCTACGACATTGACTTCGACGATGGTGAAAAGGTATTTGCAATACCTGCGGTTAACGTGCGCACGCTTGATTCAGCACCAAGATTCAAGAAAGAGACTACATCAAATACAAGAATTAAATCAAAAACAACTTTTAAGATAGGCCAGCCTATAGAGGCTCAGTACAAGGGCAAGAGCAAATTCTACCCGGGCGTGATCTCGCGCTGCCGTCTGAACGGCACGTACGACATCGACTACGACGACGGCGAGAAGGAAACGGGCGTGGCGGCCGAGCTGATCCGGCTGCTGGGCAAGAAGGGCGGCGGCGACAGCGACGACGACCCGAAGCAGAAGAAGTTCCGGGAGGGCGACAAGGTGGAGGCTCAGTACAAGGGCAAGAGCAAATTCTACCCGGGCGTGATCTCGCGCTGCCGTCTGAACGGCACGTACGACATCGACTACGACGACGGCGAGAAGGAAACGGGCGTGGCGGCCGAGCTGATCCGGCTGCTGGGCAAGAAGGGCGGCGGCGACAGCGACGACGACCCGAAGCAGAAGAAGTTCCGGGAGGGCGACAAGGTGGAGGCTCAGTACAAGGGCAAGAGCAAATTCTACCCGGGCGTGATCTCGCGCTGCCGTCTGAACGGCACGTACGACATCGACTACGACGACGGCGAGAAGGAAACGGGCGTGGCGGCCGAGCTGATCCGGCTGCTGGGCAAGAAGGGCGGCGGCGACAGCGACGACGACCCGAAGCAGAAGAAGTTCCGGGAGGGCGACAAGGTGGAGGCTCAGTACAAGGGCAAGAGCAAATTCTACCCGGGCGTGATCTCGCGCTGCCGTCTGAACGGCACGTACGACATCGACTACGACGACGGCGAGAAGGAAACGGGCGTGGCGGCCGAGCTGATCCGGCTGCTGGGCAAGAAGGGCGGCGGCGACAGCGACGACGACCCGAAGCAGAAGAAGTTCCGGGAGGGCGACAAGGTGGAGGCTCAGTACAAGGGCAAGAGCAAATTCTACCCCGGCGTGATCTCGCGCTGCCGTCTGAACGGCACGTACGACATCGACTACGACGACGGCGAGAAGGAAACGGGCGTGGCGGCCGAGCTGATCCGGCTGCTGGGCAAGAAGGGCGGCGGCGACAGCGACGACGACCCGAAGCAGAAGAAGTTCCGGGAGGGCGACAAGGTGGAGGCTCAGTACAAGGGCAAGAGCAAATTCTACCCGGGCGTGATCTCGCGCTGCCGCCTGAACGGCACGTACGACATCGACTACGACGACGGCGAGAAGGAAACGGGCGTGGCGGCCGAGCTGATCCGGCTGCTGGGCAAGAAGGGCGGCGGCGACAGCGACGACGACCCGAAGCAGAAGAAGTTCCGGGAGGGCGACAAGGTGGAGGCTCAGTACAAGGGCAAGAGAAAATTCTACCCGGGCGTGATCTCGCGCTGCCGTCTAAACGGCACGTACGACATCGACTACGATGACGGCGAGAAGGAAACGGGCGTGGCGGCCGAGCTGATCCGGCTGCTGGGGAAGAAGATCAGTGTTGAGAGAGAAGACGATTTCATACAGAAGTTTAATGGTATGGCGCCGAAACTTGACTCAAAAGGTGGATCAAAATTGTCGAATGGAGTACCAAGACAATTACATCGAGTTGGCTCTCGTGTTGAGGCTCTTTACATGGGGAGGGACAAGTACGTCAAGGGGACGATTTCTCGTGCTAATGCTGACGGAACTTATGCGATCGAGTACGACGATGGCGACAAGGAAAATAGAGTTACTGCCTCGTCGATTCGGCCCTTGAAATCTATATCTTCTTTCCGAGGCGACGACTTTGCCTTGGGTAAACCGGTTCGTCCAAGCCCGAGTGGTAGCTTTAGTAGGAGACGAAGCGGAAACATGTCGGACTAAAATGAAAGCGAACTGAAAAATTTCTGAAGTATCGTTTATCCAGGATGCACATTGTTCAAGTGATAGCTATTACTTCGAAGTATTCAGTATAGGAGTACAATAAATTCATTTCATAATCGATTACCTCTTAACTCTATTCGAGGTGACAGCACTTTCACTGTGGTTAACATCACCTTCGACCCCCCCGTTAGGAGTGTGCAGGCTCCGAGGCTCGTTCTCCCCGTTCCACC
>NW_003303631.1:58238-60611 GCF_000142945.1 Phytophthora infestans T30-4
CGCAACCCGACAGCGAACCAGTTGAGCCGGTCGTTAATGGTTATTGATGGGCACGCACATTGCGTGCGTGCAGTTGGTCAGGAGGGGTACCGTAACTGGCCTCTTTTAACCGACAGATGGGATGGGGGCTGTAATAGCCTATCAATAACCAGCCTTTGCAATTAACGGCCGCCTTTTGGCAAAAGGATATCGCACCTCAAGCTACAGTACTATCCGGGGGCCCAACCCTGAAGATTCGACTGCACAATTTGCAAACTAAAACCGCTCCGGGCCTCACGGTTCGTGACTGTGGGATAAGTGATCGGAGATAACCTTGATGGGGGCAAGCAATCCCGGGTAGTACGCATATTCCAACACACTACTTTATGAAAACTACTGCTACGTGCGGTGTACTTAGACATTGTCTAACGCGTCACGTTTTCGTGTTCGCAGAACTATGGCTCGGAGTAAGCGAAAGAGGACGCGCGAGGAACTCGAGGAGGCCCTGCACGAGAACGAACGCATTAACGCGACACCCATGCGAGAGGAAAAGGATGCACGAAAACGACGTCAGACCAAGCGCAGGAAGAAACGATACGACTTGAACAAAGAGCTGAAGGCCCTCAGCGTACACCAAGACGAGCCAGACGTCACAGAAGCGACGGAAGTTCCGGCTCATCGTATTGAAGATCAGGAGGAGAAGACGGAAGAGTCCGATCCTGCGGTACATCAGCGCCGGTTTGCGGCCCAGATGGAGGCAGCATATATAGCGGGTGCCACCGAAGTGGCTTCATTGGCAGTGCCTGTGTAATTGAACCAACGATTCGAGAGGATGTCGCCATCTCGGCTGCGCAACGGGCTCGTGAGAAACGAGCTAACAGGACACTATCGCAGAAAGAGCGCGAGCGTGCCAGAGCTGCACAGCGAGCTCGCACACGACGAGCAAACATGACACTCTCTCAGCGTGAACGTACTAGAAACAAAGACGCTGAACGTCAACGCTCCCGTAGAGCTAGGCTACACCAAGAAGAGCTTCAGGGACGACGTGATCAAGATAGAGCTCGCCATCGAGCAGTTCGTGAGACTTTAAGTCAGGAAGTCCGCAATTCCATTCGAGAGATCAATTCTACATCTCGCGCTGTCCATCGCGCAGCACATTCAGTACAAGAGCGGGTGGCAGACCGTGAACTAGACCGACAACGGCAATGCAATCGACGAGCTGGGACGACAGAAGAAGAGCGCCAGCAAGATCTAGAGCGGGTGCGCACTAGACGCCAATGCGTCCGTCAAGGCCATGCTCTTATTTCCTTCGAAGACTTCGACGCGTCCATGATAACGGGTGACGACGTTGTGAACGGCCGGCACAAGCTTCCGGCAACAACGGTTTGTCCGATCTGCAATGCTTGGAAGTGGCCAGGCGAGTCTGCGATATCATGCTGTCTGGGAGGCAGAGTAAAGCTGCCTCCACTGCACCCCGCGCCACGGAAGCTGCTTCAGCTGTACGGAGATCCCGAGTTCCGCCGTCAAATTCGTGCTTACAACCAAGCCTTCGCGTTTACCTCGATTGGTGCTTCATGCTCAAACCGATCGTTTCAAAACGTACGTCAAGACGAGAGCGTTGCGGGTACACACGGGGTGTACACATATCGCATTCAAGGGGCTATGGGGCACTACCTAGGATCTCTCCTCCCCCACATAGACCGTCGGACAGGCGCGCGAGTAGCACCCAAGTTTGCGCAGATCTACATTGTGGATCCAGACATGCAACGCCGCGCGGAGCGACGTCTTGGTATATTCGCGGATCTGGATCGTGTTGCACTACTAGACATCGAGAAAATGATGGCAGAGCACAACCCAGTAGCGCAACGGTTCCTCCACTTTGGGCAGCAAGTGCGTCAACACAACACGGAGACTCCAGTAGACTTGGTCTTCCGTCTGCATGATAACTCCTCGCGACCAAGGACGCATAACCGCCCCACTGTGTCTGAAGTGGCTGCGACTCTCATTGAGGATGGCAACCTGGCTCAGCCTCGGGATCTACTTCTCTTTACACGCGATCAAAGGCTGCTACGTTTGTATGAGACTCACGCCGATTACGATCCACTCCAATACCCGCTTCTCCTTCCATATGGAGAGAAGGGCTGGACCTACACAGACGAGTTCGCGAATGGTGCTGAGTATCGAAACAAGAAGGCGATGTCGCTTCGTGAACACGTCGCGTTCCGCCTCCACCAAAAAGTGGAAGATCAGTCCGCTCTCCACCAAGGTGGGCGTCTATTTCAGCAGTGGTGTGTAGATCAGCGTGCAAAATATGAGCAAGAACAGCTTCGCTGGGTGGCCGACAATCAGAAAACACTACGCGCCGATCAATACAGGGGTGTTCAAGACGCTTGC
>NW_003303631.1:61761-72810 GCF_000142945.1 Phytophthora infestans T30-4
CTACTTGCGGTTTCATGCCAACATCCTCCTTTTCGCGAGCTGATAGACCCGTAGGCGGTTTTGGAACTGTGTACTCACCTGGATCCTCCCAGCTTATTGAGGCGTGTGCGAGTGAAGAGCCTCAGAATCATATTGCCAGGACGATGTTGTATCAGGATATCCCCAAAGAGTTCTGCTGGAAAGCGCCGGAGAAAGGGCAACCGAAAAGGTGGGTTCGCCGGAAACAGTATCAAGCTGCTGTTGGTCGCATGATTCACGTGTCTCCTCGAGATATGGAGCGGTTCTACCTTCGGCTACTGCTCTGTCAGCGTAGAGGTCCAACGTCGTTTGAAGACTTGAGAACGGTTAACGGAATTGTCTGCCCAACATTCCAAATTGCGGCGCGGGAGGCTGGCTACTTGGAGAATGACAACGAGTGGGTTTCGTGTTTGACGGAAGCGGTTGAGTTCCAAATGCCGTATCAACTACGCCAGCTCTTCGTCACCATTCTGGTGTATTCAGCTCCAGCAAATGTTGGTGTTCTATGGGATCGGTTTTTCGCGGATCTTTCCCAAGACTTCGCACGCAAACATCAGGCTTTGATGGACCCCTTCAAGTCGGCGTTGGTCGAATTTGAAACGCTGATGAGCATTCAAGAACTACTTCAAGCGAGTGGGTATGCGGTAGCTGACTTCGACGAGCTTCCTCAGTTGGGGTCGTTCCCAACATTGATTCGTGAAGCGCTTCGCCAAAACGGATTACTTCGACGTGAGCTCACTGGATACGATGCGTCAGCTTTGGAGGCGATTGTAAACACAGAAGATCAGCTAAACGAAAGTCAGCGGGTGGTTTACGACCAGATTATTGAAGCGGTTGAATGCCCGGAGGAAGGCAAGAAACTATTTTTTGTTGATGGCCCGGGTGGTACTGGAAAATCTACACTGCTTCGAAACATACTGGCCAAAGTCAGACTCTCGGGGAAAATCGCCATCGCTGTGGCGTCTAGCGGTATTGCCTCGCTCTTGCTCATGGGTGGTAGGACAGCTCATTCTACATTCAAGATCCCTTTGAAATTGAACGAGAGCTCGACGTGCGGTATCAGGAAGAACTCCCACATTCAGGAGTTGATTAAGCATGCAAGTTTAATTATTTGGGACGAAGCACCTATGGCCCATCGCCACGCATTCGAGGCAGTAGACCGAACACTGCGGGACATACTTGACAACGACACCGAGCCTTTTGGGGGGAAAGTGTTTGTACTTTCGGGAGATTTCCGCCAGATTCTCCCGGTCGTTAAGAATGGAACACCCGTCGAGACAATTGACGCTTGCCTCAAGTCGTCTAGGCTGTGGCCCCAATTCCAGACGTTTTGTCTTACGGAAAACATGCGAGTGCGCACAGCTGATACTGCAGACACTGCTGAGGAAATGGCTGCGTTCTCCGAGTTCCTGCTGCAAGTCGGGGAGGGAAGGCATGATGTAAACCCTTCCCTAGGAAACGATTACATGAAGATCCCGCGCGATATGCTGATTGAGAATCCACCTGTGCCTGACGATGAGGACCAGGAAATTCGTCCGGGCGTTATTCCAAGAGGCATGGATCGGATCATCGACGAGATGTATGGCGAGATTAATAACCCCGAGGTTGCTACCGACGAGTATTTCGCTAACCGAACGATCCTCACGACCACGAACGCAATCGTGCACCGCATCAATGAAGCGGTGACCGATCGATTAACTGGACAGGCGCGGGAATACATGTCTTCCGACTCTGTACAAGACGACGGTGACGGCAATTTCTTCGAGCAGGAGGTACTCCACTCGATGAATATCAGTGGAATGCCTCCCCACAAATTGACCCTCAAGGTAGGAATGCCTATCATGATGATGCGGAACCTGAATCCAGATCTAGGGCTGTGCAACGGAACACGGCTTCGAATTGTGGCCCTTAAGCCACATGTCATCCACGCCACAATTATGACCGGTGAGCGACAAGGGCAACATGTGTTGATTCCCCGCATTGTTTTCATCAGTGACGGAGACATTCGGAGCTTTCCGTTTCATTTGAGACGCAAGCAGTTTCCTGTCCAACCGGCCTTTGCGATGACGATTAACAAGGCGCAAGGACAAACGGTGCAGTACTTGGGGCTGTATCTTGCTACGCCTTGCTTCTCCCACGGGCAGCTGTACGTTGCGATGTCGCGAGTTACTTCAAGATCAAGATTCAAGGCGCTGGTCGAGTACCCAAAGCTGGAGGAGGAGGATGGGGTCTACGCCCAGAACATTGTCTACAGGCAGATCTTTGGTTCGGAGTAGGAATGTTCAATTTCATATGCATTTAGTACATAACGTTTACATAAAACATGTTTACGCCGGAGCGCAGCGAAGGCGTGAGCCCATTTCCCCTGGGACTACAGCCTGCCACCTCCGCCGCGTAGCGGCGGCGAACGGCTAGTCTTACCCCTCTAGTGGAGTCTGGTGTCCGTCTGTCCGTCCGAGGGTAGGGTTCTAGAATGTAACGCAAATACGCGCATTCTACTGGCTGCCGAGCGCAGCGAAGGCGGCTTCAATTGGCTAAAATATCATTATGTGGTGGACACACTGTATGTGGTCTACACATCGTACTTAAATGCACCTTTCAAATTTCATTTTGCCCTCATTTTTAACGCTGGAGCGCCACCTCACGCAAAGGGCGCTGCGTGTGTGCGGGTTAATTTGCATTGGTAGGCTTCGCCGACGTGCACACCGGTACTATTATATCGTCGTAGGCGCTGTTGATTTTTTTTAGACCCTGGCGACACCACTGGATCGCATTTTAGCAAAGTAGTAATTCAACACTTCGAAATACTTAGTTTAATACTTAAAAAATAATATTACTAATTTAATAAAAACGTTTCTAATAAAACATTTCTCCAATGGAACGTTTACCTCCCATGTGCTCGACGTGCCAGGCGGTCATTGTGCACCCCCCGCTCGAGCCAGACGGTCTCGGGCTGCAGCTCCGGCTGTGCGCCTGTTGCGAACAATTCTTAGCATGGGATGCATTCGCACAGGGCCAGGCTCGAGCGGGTGCCCGCAGGTGCATCGCGTGCGCCTCTGGTCCATACAGCCAGGCGTTTTGGCACCGCCCACGCACACCAGAACCGAAGCCAGCCACTGATTCGCGCCAACAAAGCCTGGCCTTAGTTGCCGCCGCTATGGGGCCCCCACAACCGCCGCGGCGTGCTGTCCAGGAGCGCATTAATCGCCGCCGTCGTCGCTGGAAACCTCGCCAGCGCAACAAACATCCGCGTAATCACCAGAAAAACTGATTGGCTAAAAATAAACGTTTTCCATTGGTCACAATTACTTTCGTGTTTAGGTGCGTTGTATGGGAGCTTAGGACAGGGCGTGAGCCTAGGTGAAGGTGCGAGCTTATCGAACTGGATTTGTAGGGCAGAAAGAAACAGTATGTACGATGGAGGGGAAACAAATATGAACACAGAGCTACAAAGCACGGAAGCGGGCCGATGCAATTAACATGTAAATCTATGAAAGCACTGAGCGTCACGGACTCTGTTAGACTTTCTACCTAAAACCGGGCTAGAACACGTAGCTGCTACAGAGCACGGAAATCACCTACGATACAACACGGTAGACCACGAAGCACGGTAAAATACGAAGCACAAACGGCAGATCAACCGGGACACCACAAGATAACTAGATAGTATGGTCTGGGCCACTATGCCATGGAAGAACGCAGCCGCGGAGCTATAGTCAGAAAATCTTCGAGCCGCGGAGATCGATACAAGTGTAGAACCTGAGCTTACCGAGCCACGGAGAACCGTAGTACATGGGAACACGATTTAACGGACGTCGGACCAGCCACAAAAAACACGAGGGGGGGGGGGGAGAGGGAGGGGGCACGTGTGGGGGGGCCATGATTGCACACCGTGGAGCACGATGCCATTGTAGAACACGATAACACGGGCAACGCAGATGCACTACGCGAGCACAATACCATAGACAGCATTACCACACCGTGATTGCACTATAGCGTGATTCCGCGGTCGATGACACTTCATCAGGAGATCACGATGCACGGGCGACGGAACCACGACTGCATGGAGGCACCAAAGCACGGAATAGCACCCTTTGGTTAGAGCACCGGCGATGGAAGGCCAATGGTAACGAAATAGTATCGTCAACTCTTCCACCTTGCCAAGTAGCTCGGCGGTAGCACGATACACGGGCGACGGAACAACACGACTGCATGAAGTCACCAAACCACGGAATAGCACACTTCGGCTAGAGCACCGGCGATGGAAGGCCAACGGTCACGAAATAGTATCTACCACGAAGCCAGTGCAACCCACATAAACGTTTGAGAACAGAGAAAAGTTAGCATTTACGAAAAGGCCGTACTAACGCGCATGAACCCACAAGAGAGAGGACAGAACCGCTGAGCAGCGTGGGCCATGGGTGGGCAGGAACCTCGAAGCCGGGAAGAGCACGAAAGAGCATGGGCCATTGAAGAAAACAACATCCAACCTGTAGTACGGGGTAGCGGAAACGTTCCAAACCACGATATTATACGGGGCCGAATGAGACTACGGAAAGGCAAGTGGTTAAATACACGATGCCAAGATCTACGGGGTGAGCCACGCTCTCAAAACACGCGACACCAAGAAGCAATAAAGTTCCGGCCACCTCATCTCCAACAAACCATGCCACTCCGCCGCGTAGCGGCGGCGAACGGCTAGTCTTACCCCTCTAGTGGAGTGTGTTGTCTGTCCGTCCGTACGTCCGTCCGCGGCTAGGGTTAATTCATGTAACGCAAATGCGGGCGTTCTACTGGCTGCCGAGCGCAGCGAAGGCGGCCTCGATTCGCTAAAATTGAATTATGTGGTGTACACACTGTATGTGGTCAACACATCGTACTTAAAATGCACCACTCAAATTTCATTTTGCTTTCATTTTCAGCTGCGGTATGCAAGGCCACGCGAAGGGCGCTGCCTGTGTACGCGTTAGTTAGCTGAATTAAAAGGCGCCGATGAGCACACACGTTCTCTATCGTCGTAGGTGCTGTTGATAAAATTTGTAGGCTTCGCTGACTCATACTTCGGCCTCAATCAAAACATTAGTACTTATTGGTTTAAATATGATTTGATTTGCTTCGTAGTAGGTTTGTAATAATTTAACTTACAGTACTGTTTTGCGTAGTACTATTCTTAAGACATTTCATATTTTTGCTTGCAGTTATTTGTAGTAGTAGTCCACATAATTATTATGCAAACGTTTATAATAAATCACACTTCGACTACTACTATTAATAATTGATACTTTAGGATGTGACAACTTTAAAATATGACTATTATGACTTCCCACCCGACACCCCCTGCACCCCACACTGCCCCCGGGAAAAGTATCATCTTCCTCTGTATTTGCACACGACCTTAAGATATTGTGTGATCTTTCCAACAATTTATGTTGTGTACATCAAACAAAATCGGAACAGCGTTTGTGATCAAGTTTGCGCGGAGGCACGCGACTCAGCAAGAACACGAAACACGAAAGAACACCGACCCACACTATGTAGATGATGGGATAGAAGAGCAACACGAAGCACGGAAGGCCATGGACGATGATAGAAGTCTTAGCCGATGCAAACCACGAAGTTCTATAAGTAGCGTGAAGGACGGAAGAGCACACAGCCATAAAAAGGACAAGAATATGACGGGAGCGTACGGGCCACAGAAGGGAACTAAATCCATAGACACCCCAGCATGCTGAAAAGCACGGGTTACGAAAGAGCACGCACGCTCGAAGCCACGGTAGAACACGTAACGGTAATAGTGCACGGACAGAAAGTCTCCCGTAGCACCACGGTTGAACACGGAGCACAGTCAGCAGACCAAACATGAGCCCGCGGGAGACCATAAGCGGGATATCACCGGGTATTGGGACACGATATAAGGTTAGAACCGGAGCTCACCGAGTATCACAGCACGATACTACGGTAACTAGCGATTGCATTGACGAAAGACCAACCGCGACACTACAAGTTAGCACGATAGCATGGACTGTGCCACTAAGCCATGGGAGAACGCAGTCGCGGAGCTATACACGGAAAATCACAGCGCCGCGGAGAACGATACCAGTGTTTAACCTGAGCTTACCGAGCCACGGAGGACAGTACTACATTAGAACTAGATTGCACGGACGGCGGACCAGCCACGAAATAAACGGGGAGGTGGGCGCTTGGGGAGACCACGACTGAGCACTGTGGAGCACGATGCCATAGTAGAACACGATAACACGGACAACGCAGATACACTGCGTAGCACAATACCATAGACAGCATTACGACACCGTGATTGCACGATAGCGTGATACCGCGGTCGATGACACTTCATCAGGAGATCACGATGCACGGGCGACGGAACCACACGACTGCATGGAGGCACCAAAGCACGGAATAGCACCCTTTGGTTAGAGTACCGGTGATGGGAGGCCAACGGCCACGAATGCCTATGTATCACGAAAGCGGTACAGCCCGCGTAAATGTTTGAGATAGGGAATAGTTAGGAGCCACGAAAGAGGTCGTACTAAAGTGGATGAGCTCAAAAGAGAGCGCATATCCACAAACAGCGTGGACCACGGGTGAATAGAGAGCCACGAAACCAAGAAGAACACGGAAGAGCACAGGCCATTGAAGAACACGACATTCAACCTGTAGTACGGGGTAACGGAAACGTATCAAACCACGATATTGTACAAAGCCACATGAGATTACGGACAATTAAGTGGGTGACTACACGAAGCCACGACGTACTAGGTTCAACGACGCCCACAAAACACGCGACACGAAGAAGCACTAAAGTTGCGGCCACCTCATCTCCAACAAACCATGCCACTCCGCCGCGTAGCGGCGGCGAACGGCTAGTCTTACCTCTCTAGTGGAGTGTGCTGTCTGTCCGTCTGTCTGTCACGGGCTAGGGTTAATTAATGTAACGCAAATACGCGCATTCTACTGGCTGCCGAGCGCAGCGAAGGCGGCCTCGATTCGCTACAATTGCAGTATGTGGTGTACACACTGTATGTGGTCAACACATCGTACTTAAAATGCACCCCTCAAATTTCATTTTGCTTTCATTTTCAGCTGCGGTATGCAAGGCCACGCGAAGGGCGCTGCCTGTGCACGCGTTAATTAGCATTAATAGGAGGCGCCGACGTGCACACACGTACAATATCGTCGTAGGAGCCGCTGCAAATTTTTGTAGGCCCTGGTGACTTATATGTCGGCCTCAATCGAAACTTTAGTACTTATTGGATATAGAATGATGTTTTAGGCTTCGTAGTACTTTTCTAATGAGTTTAATTTCAATACTGTTTTGCGTAGTACTATTTTAAATACAATTCATTTTTTACTTGCTGTTATTTGTAGTAGTAGTACACATAATTGCTATATCAACGTTTGATAATAAATAACAAATATATTACTATAAATAATAATGTGAAAACTTTAAATACGACTATTGTGGCTTGCCTCCGGGAAAAAGTGTCACCTTCCTTTGTATTTGCGCACGTAGTGTGCGACCTGAAGATGTTGTGCGAGTTTTCCAACAATATATGTAGCGTACATCAAACGAAATGATAACAGCGTTTGTGATTAAGTTAGCGCGGAGGCTAAGCAAGAACACAAAGCGCAAAGGAACACCGACCCACACTATGTAGACGATGGGATAAAAGAGCAACACGAAGCACGGAAGGCCATGGGCAACGATAGAAGTCTTAGCCGATGCAAACCACGAAGTTGTATGCGTAGCGTGAAAGACGGAAGTGCACGCAGCTATGGAAAGGACAGAGGGACAAGAATATGACGGGAGCGTACAGACCACGGAAGGGAACTAAATCCATAGACACCCCAGCATGCTGAAATGCACGGCTACGGAAGAGCACGCAACTTCGAAGCCACTGTAGAGCACGTAGCGGTAAGAGTGCACGGACAGTAATTCTCTTATAGCACCACGGTACAACACGGAGCACAGTCGACCGACCAAACGTGAAAACGCGATGTACCATAAACGGAAGATCATCCGAGCATTGGAGCCCGATATTAGGATAGAATCGGAGCTCACCGAGTCCGACAGCACGACACTACGGTAGCTAACGATCTCACGGACGACAGACCAACCGCAGCATCGCAAGCTAACACGATAGCATGTGCCACTAAGCCATAGGGGAGCACAGCCACAGGAGCTATAGACGGGAGATCTTTGAGCCACGGAGCACGATACCAGCGTAGAAGCTGAGCTCCCCGAGCCACGGAGGACAGTAGCACATTAAAACTCGATTGCACGGACGGCAGACCAGCCACGAAAATCACGGGGGTGCTTGGGGTGACCACGATTGCACACCGTGGAGCACGAAGCCCATGTAGAGCACGATAACACGGGCAACGCAGATGCACTACGCGAGCACAATACCATAAATACCATTACCACACCGCGATTGCTCCATAGCGTCGTAGCGCGGTCGATGGAATCTTACCAGGAGAGCGCGATACACGGGCGACGGAACAACACGACTGCGTGGAGGCACCAAACCACGGATTAGGACCCTTCAGGTAGAGTACTTGGATGGGAAACCAACGACCACAAAAGACTATGAGCCACGAAACCAGTGCAGCCCCCGTAAACGTTTGAGATCAGGAAATAGTTAGCATCCACGAAAGAGGGGCATACTACTGAAGAGCATGAGCCCAAGAGAGAGGGTCCATAATTACCAAGCATCATGGACCACGGGTGAGCAGGAAACCACGATGCCGGGAAGATCACATAAGATCGCAGGCCATTGAAGAACATGACTACAACCTGTAGTACGGATAACCGAAATGTACCAAACCACGATCTTGTACGGGTCCACATGATACTACGGAAAGGCAAGTGGTTAAATACACGATGTCAAGATCTACGGGGTGAACCACGCTCTCTAAACACGCGACACCAAGAAGCACTTAAATTTGCGGCCACCTCATCTACAACAAACCATGCCACTCCGCCGCGTAGCGGCGGCGAACGGCTAGTCTTACCCCTCTAGTGGAGTGTGTTGTCTGTCCGTCCGTACGTCCGTCCGCGGCTAGGGTTAATTCATGTAACGCAAATGCGGGCGTTCTACTGGCTGCCGAGCGCAGCGAAGGCGGCCTCGATTCGCTAAAATTGCAATATGTGGTGTACATATTATATGTGGTCTACACATCGTACTTAAAATATTATATGTGGTCTACACATCGTACTTAAAATGCACAGTTCAAATTTTCATTTTGCCCCCATTTTCAAAACGGAAGCCGCGGAACGCCACGTTACTCAAGGTACGCTGCGTGTATGCATGTTAGTTTACATTAGTAGCTAGCAAGACACACATACACAGATAGTCCGAGGTTCCTGGGGCTGCTTAGGGGGTAGCTTATAACTTGCGGGATTTTATCCTGCAAGTAGGTAGCCGTGCTATGGGGATTTAGTTCCAGAGCCCTCTAGGTTCTTGGGGCTTTATCCCACCGCCCACTCTGCGCGAGAGCACATTTGGCACCTGGTCCATTGACCGCAAACCCGACAGCGAACCAGTTGAGCCGGTCGTTAATGGTTATTGATGGGCACGCACATTGCGTGCGTGCAGTTGGTCAGGAGGGGTACCGTAACTGGCCTCTTTTAACCGACAGATGGGATGGGGGCTGTAATAGCCTATCAATAACCAGCCTTTGCAATTAACGGCCGCCTTTTGGCAAAAGGATATCGCACCTCAAGCTACAGTACTATCCGGGGGCCCAACCCTGAAGATTCGACTGCACAATTTGCAAACTAAAACCGCTCCGGGCCTCACGGTTCGTGACTGTGGGATAAGTGATCGGAGATAACCTTGATGGGGGCAAGCAATCCCGGGTAGTACGCATATTCCAACACACTACTTTATGAAAACTACTGCTACGTGCGGTGTACTTAGACATTGTCTAACGCGTCACGTTTTCGTGTTCGCAGAACTATGGCTCGGAGTAAGCGAAAGAGGACGCGCGAGGAACTCGAGGAGGCCCTGCACGAGAACGAACGCATTAACGCGACACCCATGCGAGAGGAAAAGGATGCACGAAAACGACGTCAGACCAAGCGCAGGAAGAAACGATACGACTTGAACAAAGAGCTGAAGGCCCTCAGCGTACACCAAGACGAGCCAGACGTCACAGAAGCGACGGAAGTTCCGGCTCATCGTATTGAAGATCAGGAGGAGAAGACGGAAGAGTCCGATCCTGCGGTACATCAGCGCCGGTTTGCGGCCCAGATGGAGGCAGCATATATAGCGGGTGCCACCGAAGTGGCTTCATTGGCAGTGCCTGTCGTACTACAAGCTACTGTTCAAGAGCGAACCCCTGTCTCGCTTGGGCAGCGCGCTCGCGGAAACAGCGATACACTATCCCACATAGACCGCCGCCGTGCCGGGGATGCTGAGAGGGCCCGTACCAGAAGAGCCAATATGACGCTCTCTCAGCGTGATCGTACTCGGAAGAAAGACGCTGAACGCAAACGCGCCCGTAGAGCCCAATTGCGCGGTCAGGAACTTAACGAACGACGCGAGCAAGAGAGAACCCGACTACAAGAAAGACGTGCTGGTTTGAGCCAACACGACCGGGACTGCGAGCGAGAGATCAACACTCTGGCTCGCGCTGAGAATCGACAATTGATGGATGAAAATGATATTTCCGCGCTTCGGGCTACTAACAGGGAGCAGCACGCAGAACACAGAGCGGAGCAGTCTGAACATGAACGGGAAGCCGAACGTGGGCTAGACCGGCAACGACATGCGGATCGACGATCCCGCCAGACAGAAGAAGAGCGCCTGCAGGAGCTCGAGCGGGTGCGCACTAGACGCTAATGCACCCGTCATGGACACGCGTTAATATCCCTTGAAGATTTTGATGCGTCCATGATAACGGGTAACGACGTGGTGAACAGTCGCCACAAGCTCCCGGCCACAAACGTTTGTCCGATCTGCAATGCTTGGAAATGGCCTGGCGAGTCTGCGATATCATGCTGTCTGG
>NW_003303631.1:73753-76832 GCF_000142945.1 Phytophthora infestans T30-4
TTGACACCGTCGAGTCCCTGGCACCTTGTAGTGATTTCTCCGTCCTTGCCGATTATCACCCGTCGACAAAGACGTGACAGCGGCCAAGATGTTCAAGCGACGAACCCTCGCTCAGGTGATGTACGGAGACGCCAAGGTGCCAGGGACTCGACGGCGTCACCTCCCAATTTTCAACAAGTATCGGATACGGGTATATGCCACTGAATCCAGGCTGTCCTTATAATTAATAATGGACTGGCCGGAATTTTACACAGCGGACCATCTACGGTACGAACCTTCAGTGGCGGTTGGGATGAGTTCGCAGAAGACTCAGCGACCCTTGGAAGGCACTTTCACCGTCTGGGACAGGGCGCGGACCGTTAAAGATGCTCATGCGACAGTGCAGACGACGCTTGGCATGCAAGAAGATCCATAACGGATTATTGTTCACTTGATATTTGTATACTTGATTAGGACTTCTTATTAGGAATAGACCCGAAAGGGTAAGCTTAAATACAGAACAGAATTTCAACTCAAGCACACAGAGCGACGTCCGGCTTCAAGGTAAGCGTCAGGTCAAGGTTGTTTGAGTGTGTTATGCCTGTCGGTGAACTCGAAGCTCTGTAGCGAGGGTTCATCCGGCAAGGCCAAGAGACTGTGTATTTTGGCCGATTATTATTGGGAGGTTTTACGTGACGGCTTATTGTTGCCTATTTGCACGACTGGGAGTGCTTGGATTGCCTCCCTTTTATTCTTCCAGCCGAGTGTTGAACACTCGGTGATCTCGTAAAAGGCTTACCCGTGCCTGGTACCCTTCCGCTGTTGGGACCACGAGGATTCATAACACCTGCTAGCTTTGCTCGTGCTAGTAGCGTGTTCTTATTTTTACTGGTTGGCCTATATAAGTAGCTTACAAGGTCCAGATTGTCCCGGTGCAAGGGCAGAACTGGGGTCTTCAGGTCCGCCCGAACGATCGTTTACTATCCAAGTAGACGTATTGTTGTGGGAACGTCCTAACTACATTTGTAGCTAGAGTTCACGTGGGAATTCCAACACCACACTAGACCCTTCTTGGCCAACGACCTTGAACGGTCCTATGAACTGTGGTCTCAATTTTGTCGTAAAGACTGCAGACACTGCATGAGTAGGTAGGTTTTTTGCATTTAATAAAACTTGGTCTCCGACCTCAAACCTTTCTTCATTCCGTCTGCCTTTGGCATCTGCATGTTCTTTTTGCATATCTTGGCTTTCAGCCATAGCGTCGCGTACTTGGACGCATTACGCTTAGTCTCAAAGAGACAAAGTCATTGACTTGCTTGCGAACCGCAACAGGGCTGACATCAGCTAGCCGCTCGGCTATCCCTCCCCCATCAAGCCCTGAGCCACTGCGTGGCGGCGTCAGTGGGACGCGAGGGTTAACCAAGCCGTTCACATAGAACGGAGTGTAGCCTGTCGAGGCGTGCACTGCATTATTTAATGCGAACTCGACGAGTGGGAGCATCTGGCTCCAGCGTTTTGGCGCCTCAGCGCATACGCTTCGGAGGATATCCTCCACAACGCGATTCACGCGTTCTGTTTGACCATCGGTCTGCGGATGGTCCGCTGTGGACATGTCCAAACGAGTGCCAAGCACTCTGAAGAGGGACGTCCAGAACTTCGCGGTGAAACGCGGGTCTCGATCCGAGACAATTGCCTCAGGCAAGCCATGTTGGCGAAAGACTCGGTCTAAAAACAGCAAAGCTGTACCTTCACCATCTATGGTGTCTGGCACCGCCGCTAAATGAGCCATCTTGCTCAATCGGTCTACAAAGACCACAATACCCGTGTTTCCTGCCTTGTCCTTGGGAAGGCCAAACACAAAGTCCATACTCATGGACTGCCAACATCCCTTGGGGACAGGCAAACTCGCCAATGGCGCTGCCGTGCTCGGCGCGGACTTCGTCCGTTGACACGTCTCACACGTGCGTACATAGGTGCCAACCCACTTATACATCTTGGGCCACCAGTACATCGAGCTCACCGAGCCATAGGTCTTCTCCCGACCTAAGTGCCCGCCCACGGGCGTATCATGAACCTCATAGAGGATTCGATACTTTAGATCCTCATCATGAGGAACGACTACACGAGGGTTATCCTCAGAGTCGGTGCTGTAGTACAGCAGGCCGCCACCGAGCGAGTATCGATGCAGCCTCGCGCGTAAGCGCCCAGACAGTTCCTTGTCAGAGTCTTTAAACTCTTCGCTCCCAAGAGCCCGTAGCAGCGCTACGCACATGTCGTCTTGTGCATACGCTCCGCGTATCAAGTCAGGCACTGACGACATCACTGTCGTGACATGAGCTAACTCGTAGTCCGGCCTGCGCGAGAGCGCATCGGCCACTACATTAAGCCGCCCCGGCTTGTACTTCACCTCGAAGTTATACTCGGCAAAGAAGGAAAGCCATCTTGCCATTCTCTGAGAGAGATGAGGCGACTGTGTCGCAGTGCGTAACGACGCATGATCAGTAAAGATTACAAAAGGCTTAGAGCCTAGCAGGTGTACCCTGAATTTGACTAGAGCATACTTCATTGCAAGTAGCTCTTTGTCATGAACTGGATAGTTCTTCTCTGCAGCTTTGAGCTGGCGAGACTCAAACGCGATCACGCGTTCACGCCCTTCGGCGTCTGCTTGTAGTAAAGCACAACCGATTGCAAAATCGGAGGCGTCACAGACGACGCTAAACGGACTATCCGGGTCCGGTAGCGCAAGGATCGGAGCCTGGAGAAGGCTCTCCTTCACAGCCTCAAAGGCTCCGTCGTGCTCGACGTTCCAGCACCATGGTGCGTCCTTCTTAAGGAGATCTGATAATGGCCGAGCCATCTCCGCGTAGTTCGCACTGTACTTGTGCAAGTAATTGGCTAAGCCTAGCCACTTGCGTAAGTCTTTTTGGTTCTTGGGAACCGGCCAGTCCACGATGGCCTTGACTTTGGCAGGATCTGCCCGTAAGCCACGCTTCCCAATGAAGCACCCGAGGAAAGGTATCTCCTCCGCGCCAAAGACGCACTTGTCCAAGTTGGCATACAACTTATTAGTGCGCATGCACTCGAGCACCGCTCGCAAGTG
>NW_003303631.1:85504-92227 GCF_000142945.1 Phytophthora infestans T30-4
TGGTTGGCTTGGCACAGGATCCAAGTCGCCGGTGGTGGCATACCCATGACGATCAGCGCCCCGTATGAAGTGACGATGGATCTGGTATGAGCGATGTGCGAGAAGACAAGATCCACCAAGACTTACCTCGGATCCACCCTTACTTGGATTCACCTAAATGGATATCGGATATACTATACAAGAGTGGATCGGGTGTGGATCCTATGAAGGAAGGATGGTAGGTGCCCTCTAAAGGTGGATCTAGTAGCCACGGCTAACGAGGAGTCAAGATCCACCACGAGGTGACCCGGATCCCATGCTTTCGAGTTAGGATCCAAGGAGGGAGGATCCCGCCTTAAGGGACCTGGATCCAGGGTATAGGTATGATGGATGCAGTGGATCTAGAGCTTTCGTGGGACAGTGGAGATCACAGACGGTTGCGAGATGATGTCGGATGAGTGGAGAGCTCAGGTCCACGACGAGTGTACACTTTCAAGTGAAGTGGATCCAAGCGACCTGGATCCTGATGAGTGTACCCATAATAGGGTAACCATAATGATTACGCCATGGATCCGGTGGATCTGAAGATAATACAGCTGGGATGATGGGTCAAGGGAAGAAGGGACATGCAGCCGAGCCTGGTAAGGGATTTAGCAGATGAAAGACATAGAAGGTAGAAACCCAGGCAGGTATAGGCTTAAATATCAATACAGACCTCAATTTGCACTGTGGAGGGCAAGTGACCTGTAGTCGTCTCGGGGGTTGGATTTGGCCTCGGGCGATCGCCGTAACAGGAGTGAACATTGGCCCTGGACAAGGACAGCGTCTACTTCGCCCGCCAAGCATCAGGTCTCACTATGGAGTAATCAAGATCACGAACTAGAGAACAAGTGGGCACGGAATCCTAACGGGATCATCAAGTGGAGATCAACTACGTATAGCGTTTCGACGGGGATTGGATTTGGCCTCGCAGAACATTCGTAGCGGAGATGAGCATTGGCCCGGACAAGTTTCGTGTATACTTCGTCCCTAGGGACTAACTCAATAAATAAAGACCTCAATTTGCACAGTATCACGCAAGTGCCTTCCTGCCCTCAAGAACCGGAGCTACATTGGCCGTACGAGCTCCGAGAAGGTTGGGAATTGCGAATCTAGTGTTGGTAGTGATAACTGGATAATACATTGGCCAGATCCTACAACCTAGTGAGCTTTTCCTTCACTCGTGCAGATCCGACAGGTTAACCGAATTTACTACTTGGTCGGTTACACCCTAGAGGCTCTCAACTTTCAAGATCCCGTCACAGGAGGCGGCAAGTACGACTTAAAGGACAACACAAAGGCAAGGGAACACACCCGCAAGGCAACCCTACGGCCAGATCCACGATCTAGGCCCCGGATCCATAAGCTCGAATATTCGCTTAGGATACGGAACCATCCACGGACGCAGAGTGAAGATTTTCCACTGCTGCTCCACCCCATCCCCACGTCTCGCCAAGACACTCAAGCTTCACCACTTGAACTCTTCGAAAGTTACCGAGAGAGCAGATCCCGCCCTACCGACGGGTACACAAGGTGAGGAAAGTTCAGCAGAACACGGATCATCGGGGGACCCCCTCCGTTAGTCGGTGTCTGGGCGCAGTTGGTAAGTTGGATCTGGCAATCTCGCAGATTTTGCTGATCCCGCTACACCACAGCAAATCGCGGAGCCACAAAAGGCGATTCCACGATTGCACGGGCGGCAGATCAGCCACGGAAGCACCGGGGAGCGCTTTTGGATATCACGATTGCACAACGTGGATCAGTATGCCATTGTTGAATATAATAACACGGGAAACACAGATGCACTACGCGAGCACGAAAGCATAGGATAGCAGAATTATACTGCGCTCGCATGATAGCGCGATAACGCGGTCGATGAAGTCACACCAGGAGAGCACGTTACACGGGGGACGGATCCATATAACTACGGAATAGCACCCGTCGGCGAGGGTACCGTCGATGAGACGCCATGGACCATGAATGAATATGGACCACTAAACCTGTAAACCCACTCAAGACCTTGGGAACACGGAAAAATAGCAGCCACGAAAGGGTGTCGTACTACTGAAAAGCATGAACCCAAAAGAGAGAGCGCATTAACGGAAAAGGGCAATATCCACGGAGGAACATAGACGCCAACCAGTAGTACGGAGCAACGGACGCGTACGAATTAACGATACCGTACACTGCCACATGAGACTACGAAATGACAGGTGTTTTAAGTACACGACACAACATCGCACGGGGATGGCCGAAGCATCGGGGTACAAGATCAGACTGAAAGCACACAACACACGAAGTACTTAGAATTGCGGCCACCTTATCTCCAACAAACCATGCCACTCCGCCGCGTAGCGGCGGCGAACGGCTAGTCTACCCATCTAGTGGAGTCTGGTGTCTGTCCGTCTGTCTGTCACGGGCTAGGGTTAATAATCCTCACGCTAATACGCGCGCTCTACTGGCTGCCGAGCGCAGCGAAGCCGGCCTCAATTAGCTAAAATGCTGCCAAGCGCAGCGAAGGCGGCCCCCATTGGCTAAAATCTGCATTGTGTTTTTTACACACTGTATGTGGACTACACATCGTACTTAAAGCACCGTTCAAATTTCATTTTGCTCTCATTTATAGCTGTGGTTTGCAAGGCCACGCTAAGGGCGCTGTGTGTGTGCGGGTTAATTTGCATTGATAGGCTTCGCCGACGTGCACACCGGTACTATTATATCGTCGTAGGCGCTGTTGATTTTTTTTAGACCCTGGCGACACCACTGGATCGCATTTTAGCAGAGTAGTAATTCAACACTTCGAAATACTTAGTTTAATACTTAAAAAATAATATTACTAATTTAATAAAAACGTTTCTAATAAAACATTTCTCCAATGGAACGTTTACCTCCCATGTGCTCGACGTGCCAGGCGGTCATTGTGCACCCCCCGCTCGAGCCAGACGGTCTCGGGCTGCAGCTCCGGCTGTGCGCCTGTTGCGAACAATTCTTAGCATGGGATGCATTCGCACAGGGCCAGGCTCGAGCGGGTGCCCGCAGGTGCATCGCGTGCGCCTCTGGTCCATACAGCCAGGCGTTTTGGCACCGCCCACGCACACCAGAACCGAAGCCAGCCACTGATTCGCGCCAACAAAGCCTGGCCTTAGTTGCCGCCGCTATGGGGCCCCCACAACCGCCGCGGCGTGTTGTCCAGGAGCGCATTAATCGCCGCCGTCGTCGCTGGAAGCCTCGCCAGCGCAACAAACATCCGCGTAATCACCAGAAAATCTGATTGGCTAAAAATAAACGTTTTCCATTGGCCACAATTACTTTTGTGTTTAGGTGCGTTGTATGGGAGCTTAGGACAGGGCGTGAGCCTAGGAGAAGGTGCGAGCTTATCGAACTGGATTTGTAGGGCAGAAAGAAACAGTATGTACGATGGAGGGGAAACAAATATGAACACAGAGCTACAAAGCACGGAAGCGGGCCGATGCAATTAACATGTAAATCTATGAAAGCACTGAGAGTCACGGACTCGGTTAGACTTTCTACCTAAAACCGGGCTAGAACACGTAGCTGCTACAGAGCACGGAAATAAACTCACCTACGATACAACACGGTAGACCACGAAGCACGGTAAAATACGAAGCACAAACGGCAGATCAACCGGGACACCACAAGATAACTAGATAGTATGGTCTGGGCCACTATGCCATGGGAGAACGCAGCCGCGGAGCTATAGTCAGAAAATCTTCGAGCCGCGGAGATCGATACAAGTGTAGAGACTGAGCTTACCGAGCCACGGAGACCCGTAGTACATGGGAACACGATTTAACGGACGTCGGACCAGCCACAAAAACACGAGGGGGGGGAGAGGGAGGGGGCACGTGTGGGGTGGCCATGATTGCACACCGTGGAGCACGATGCCATTGTAGAACACGATAACACGGGCAACGCAGATGCACTACGCGAGCACAATACCATAGACAGCATTACCACACCGTGATTGCACGATAGCGTGATTCCGCGGTCGATGACACTTCATCAGGAGATCACGATGCACGGGCGACGAAACCACACGACTGCATGGAGGCACCAAAGCACGGAATAGCACCCTTTGGTTAGAGTACCGGCGATGGAAGGCCAATGGTAGCGAAATAGTACTACCACAAAGCCAGTGCAACCCACGTAAACGTTTGAGAGCGGAAAACACTTAGCTTTAACGAAAAGAGCGTACTAAAGAGCATGAACCCACAAGAGAGAGGACAGAACCGCTGAGCAGCGTGGGCCATGGGTGAGCAGGAACCTCGAAGCCGGGAAGAGCACGAAAGAGCATGGACCATTGAAGAAAACAACACCCAACCTGTAGTACGGGGTAACGGAAACGCTCCAAACCACGATATTATACGGGGCCGAATGAGACTACGGAAGGCAAGTGGTTAAATACACGATGCCAAGATCTACGGGGTGAACCACGCTCTCACAACACGCGACACCAAGAAGCACTAAGGTTGCGGCCACCTCATCTCCAACAAACCATGCCACTCCGCCGCGTAGCGGCGGCGAACGGCTAGTCTTACCCCCCTAGTGGAGTCTGACGTGTGTCTGTCCGTACGTCCGTCCGTAACGGGCTAGGGCTAATAAAACTCACGCTAATACGCGCGTTCTACTGGCTGCCGAGCGCAGCGAAGGCGGCCTCGATTCGCTAAAATTGCAATGTGTGGCGTACATATTATATGTGGTCTACACATCGTACTTAAAATGCACCGTTCAAATTTCATTTTGCCCCATTTTCAGCTGCGGTTCGACTGGCCACGCAAAGGGCGCTGCCTGTGTGCGCGTTAGTTAGCATAATTAAAAGGCGCCGATGAGCACACACGTACTATATCGTAGTAGGAGCTGCTGAAAAAAAGTGTAGGCTTTGGTGACTTATATGTCGGCCTCAATCGAAATTTTAGTACTTATTGGATATAGAATAATGTTTTAGGCTTCGTAGTACTGTTGTTCTAATTTAACTTACAATATTATTTTGCTTAGTACTATTCAAAATAATTTGCATATTTTTGCTTGCACTCATTTGTAGTAGTACACATAATAACTATATCAGCGCTTAATAATAAATAGTAATTGTATTACTATTATTATTAATGTGAAAACTTTAAAATATGACTATTGTGGCTTACACCCCTGCACCTCCGTAAGAAAGTATTGTCTTCCTTTGTATTTGCGCGCGTAGTGTGCGACCTTCAGATATTATGTGAGCTTTCCAACAATATACGTTGTGTACATCAAGCAAAACGGGAACAGCGTTTGTGATTAAGTTGGCGCGGATGCACATGTCTAAGCAAGGACACGAAACACGAAGGAATACCGACCTACACTATGTACAGGATGGGATAGAAGAGCAACACGAAGCACGGAAGGCCATGGACGATGATAGAAGACTTAGCCGATGCAAACCACGAAGTTTTATGCGTAGCGTGAAAGACGGAAGTGCACGCAGCTATGAAAAGCACAGAGGGACAAGAATATGACGGGAGCGTACGGACCACGGAAGGGAAATAGATATACAGACACCCCAGCATGCTAAAAAGGGTGGCTACGGAAGGGTACGCACGTAGCGGTAAGAGTGCATGGACAGCAACTCTCCCATAGCACCACGGAAGAGCACGGAGAACGGTCGACGGACCAGGCATGAAGCGGCGGGAGTCCGAAAACGGAAAGTCATCGAGCATTAGAGCACGATATCAGGATAGAACCGGATCTCACCGAGCCAGATACTACGGTAGCTAACAATCACACGGACGACAGACCAGCCGCGACACCACAAGCTAGCACGATAGCATAGGCTGTGCCACTAAGCCATGGGAGATCGCAGCCGCAGAGCTATAGACGTAAAATCACAGTGCTGCGGAGAGCGATACCAGTGTTGAACCCAAGCTTACCGAGCCACGGAGGAACTAGATTGCACGAACGGCGGGCCAGCCACGAAATAAACGGGGAGGTGGGCGCTTGGGGTGACCACGACTGCACACTGTGGAGCTCGTTGCCATAGTAGAACACGATAACACGGACAACGCAGATACACAACGTGAGCACAATACCATAGACAGCATTACCACACCGTGATTATACGATAGCGTGATACCGCGGTCGATGGAACGTCACCTGGAGAGCACGATACACGGGCGACGGAACAACACGACTGCATGAAGTCACCAAACCACGGAATAGCACACTTCGGCTAGAGCATCGGCGATGGAAGACCAACGGCCACGAAATAGTATCTACCACGAAGCCAGTGCAACCCACATAAACGTTTGAGAACAGAGAGAAAAGTTAGCATTTACGATAAGGCCGTACTAAAGCGCATGAACCCACAAGAGAGAGGACATAACCGCTGAGCAGCGTGGGCCATGGGTGAGCAGGAACCACGAAGCCGGGAAGAGCACGAAAGAGCATGGGTCATTGAAGAAAACAACACCCAACCTGTAGTACGGGGTAACGGAAACGTTCCAAACCACGATATTATACGGAGCCGAATGAGACTACGGAAAGGCAAGTGGTTAAATACACGATGCCAAGATCTACGGGGTGAACGACGTATACAAAGCATGCGACACCAAGAAGCACTAAGGTTGCGGCCACCTCATCTCCAACAAACCATTTCACTCCGCCGCGTAGCGGCGGGGAAACGGCTAGTCTACCCCATCTAGTGGAGTCTGG
>NW_003303631.1:94638-98353 GCF_000142945.1 Phytophthora infestans T30-4
TTCATTATGTGGTGTACACACTGTATGTGGTCTACACATTCGTACTGTAAATGCACCGCTCAAATTTCATTTTGCCTTCATTTTCAGCTGCGGTATGCAAGGCCACGCGAAGGGCGCTGCCTGTGTACGCGTTAGTTAGCTGAATTAAAAGGCGCCGATGAGCACACACGTTCTCTATCGTCGTAGGTGCTGTTGATAAAATTTGTAGGCTTCGCTGACTCATACTTCGGCCTCAATCGAAACATTAGTACTTATTGGTTTAAATATGATTTGATTTGCTTCGTAGTTGGTTTGTAATAATTTAACTTACAGTACTGTTTTGCGTAGTACTATTCTTAAGACATTTCATATTTTTCCTTGCAATTATTTGTAGTAGTAGTCCACATAATTATTATGTTAACGTTTATAATAAATCACACTTCTACTACTACTATTAATAATTGATACTTTAGGATGTGAAAACTTTAAAATATGACTATTATGACTTCCCACCCGACAACCCCCTGCACCCCACACTGCCCCCGGGAAAAGTATCATCTTCCTCTGTATTTGCACACGACCTTAAGATATTGTGTGATCTTTCCAACAATATATGTTGTGTACATCAAACAAAATCGGAACAGCGTTTGTGATCAAGTTTGCGCGGAGGCACGCGACTCAGCAAGAACACGAAACACGAAAGAACACCGACCCACACTATGTAGATGATGGGATAGAAGAGCAACACGAAGCACGGAAGGCCATGGACGATGATAGAAGTCTTAGCCGATGCAAACCACGAAGTTTTATAAGTAGCGTGAAGGACGGAAGAGCACACAGCCATGAAAAGGACAGAACGACAAGAATATGACGGGAGCGTACGGGCCACAGAAAGGAACTAAATCCATAGACACCCCATCATGCTGAAAAGCACGGGCTACGAAAGAGCACGCACGCTCGAAGCCACGGTAGAACGTAGCGGTAAGAGTGCACTAACAGCAATTCTTCGATAGCACCACGGTAAGGCACGGAGTACTGTCGACGGACCAGGCATAAAGCCGCGGGAGACCATAAACGGGAAATTACCGAGTATTGGAGCACGATACCAGGGTGGAACCGGATCTCACTGGGGAGCGCGATACTACTGCAGATAACGAAAGCTTGGAGGACAGACCAGCCGCGACACCAAGCGATAGCACGATAGCATGGACAGCGGGACAACCACTAAAACATGGGAGAACAAGCAGCCACGGGAAATCACCGAGCCACTGAGCACGATAGCACTGTAGAACCTGAGATCGCCGGGCCACTGAGGACGATACTTCATTAAAACACGTTTACCCGGACGGTCGACCAGCCATAAAATCGCGGGGAAACGCTTCGGAGAGACCACGATTGCACACCGCGGACACGATCCATCGTAGAACGCGATAACATTGGCAAAACATTTATACTATGCGATCACGATAGCATAGACAGCATAACCACATTGCGATTGCACGATAGCGCGATAACGCGGTAGATGGAGCCACCACAGGGGTGCGCGGCACACAGGTGACAGAAAACTTTGGGAGATCACCCATTGGCGAGGGTACCAGAAATGGAACGCGACCATGAATGATTATGGACACGAAGCCTGTGGAATCCACGTAAGCCCTTGAAAGCACGGAAGAGGGTCGTACTACGGGAGCGCATGAGACCAAAAAAGCTAGCACACAACCACTTAGCACTGTGAGAGAATTAGTCCACAAATCCAGGACAATCACTAAGCAGCGTGGGCCACGGGTGAGCAGGGAACCACGAAGCCAGGAAGATCACGGAAAGCGCCGGCCACTGTAGAACATGACATCCAACCGGTAGTACGGGGTAACGGAAGCGTACCAAACAACGATATTATACGGGCCACATGAGACTACGGAATGGTAACTCGTTAAGTACACGAAGCTAAGATCTACTGGGTGAACGACGCTCACAAAACACGCGGCACCACGAAGCACTAAAATTTGCGGCCACCACATCTCCAACAAACCATGTAACTCCGCCGCGTAGCGGCGGCGAATGGCTAGTCTTACCCCCCTACTGGAGTCTGACGTGTGTCTGTCCGTACGTCCGTCCGCGGCTAGGGTTAATTAATGTAACGCAAATGCGGGCGTTCTACTGGCTGCCGAGCGCAGCGAAGGCGGCGTCGATTCGCTAAAACGTTGTCGAGCGCAGCGAAGGCGGCCCCCATTGGCTAAATCAACATTGTGTTTTGTACACACTGTATGTGGACTACACATCGTACCTAAAAGCACCGCTTAAATTTCATTTTGCTCTCATTTCAGCTGCGGTCTGCAAGGCCACGCAAAGGGCGCTGCCTGTGTACGCGTTAGTTAGAATAATTAAAAGGCGCCGATAAGCACACACGTAATATATCGTCGTAGGAGCTGTTGAAAAAAAGTGTAGGCGTTGGTGACTTATATTACGGCCTCAATCGAAACTTTAGTACTTATTACATTTAGAATGATGTTTTTGGCTTCGTAGTACTGTTGTACTAATTTAACTTACAATATTATTTTCATATTTCTATTTTTGAGTCATTTCATATTTTTGCTTGCAGTCATTTGTAGTAGTAGTACACATAATAATGATATCAGCGTTCGATAATAAATCACAGTTTTATTAATATTAATAATAATGTGAAAACTTTAAAATAAGATTATTGTGGCTTACACCCCTGCACCCCACACTGCCCCCGGGAAAAAGTATCATCTTCCTCTGTATTTGCACACGTAGTGTGCGACCTTAAGTTATTATGTGAGCTTTCCAACAATATATGCTGCGTACATCAAACAAAACGGGAACGGCGGTTGTGATTAAGTTAGCGCGGAGGCACGTGACTAGGCAAGAACACGAAAACGAAGTAACTTCGACCCACACTATGTAGACGATGGGATAGACGAGCAACACGAGACACGGAAGGTCATGGACGATGATAGAAGACTTAGCCGATGCAAACCACAAAGTTGTATGCGTAGCGTGGAAGACGGAAGAGCACACAGCCATGAAAAGGACAGAAGGACAAGAATATGACGGGAGCGTTCGGGCCACGGAAAGGAACTAATTATATAGACACCCCAGCATGCTGAAAAGCACGACTACGGAAGAGCACGCACGCTCGAAGCCACGGTAGAACACGTAACGATAAGCGTGCACGGCCAGATATTCTCCCATAGCACCACCGTTGAACACGGAGCACAGTCGACCGACCAAACATGAAGCCGCGGAAGACCATTACCGGAGGCCGTCGAGTATTGAAACACGATACCAGGGTAGAACCGGAGCTCACTGAGAAGCGCGATACTACTGTAGCTAACGAAAGCTTGGACGACAGACCAACCGCGACTCCAATAGATAGCACGATAGCTTGGACAATGGGACAGCCACTAAACCATGGGAGAACAAGCAGCCACGGGAAATCACCGAGCCACTGAGCACGATAGCACTGTAGAACTTGAGATCGCCGGGCCACTGAGGACGATACTTCATTAAAACACGTTTACTCGGACGGCCGACCAGCCACAAAATCACGGGGAAACGCTTTTGGAGACCACGATTGCACACCGCGGAACACGGAACCATCGTAGAACGCAATAACATTGGCAAAAAATATATATAATGCGATCACGATAGTATAGACAGCATAACCACATTGCGATTGCACGATAACGCGATAGCGCGGTAGATGGAGCCACAC
>NW_003303631.1:98453-108890 GCF_000142945.1 Phytophthora infestans T30-4
TCAGTGGAAGGCCCTTCAGTAAGATAATAAAGAGCTCAGCGGGACAATTTCAAGGCATAATATTGATGTGTATGGTGGCCATCGGCAAATACTACCTTCCCTAAACGATACTTCGCCCGAGGAGATGACCAAACCTTGCTCTAATAGACCGTCGCAATCAAAGATATGGTGTCGACTGCCTCACCGCGATGACGTGCAGATGGAAATATGATTGAGTAGCGTATTTACTCCAGCTAAACTGGGATCCTCACGACTCTATGCCAATTCGTAGCATCATTGATACTAACCAGTCTTCACAGCATATATTACATTTGCAGCCATGCGCGCCTCCAATTGGCGTCATTTTGGGAGCTATGCACTCAAATGAGACTATAGACAAAACCTTCCCGGGTAAGACGGTGCTCATCTGGCAGATCACGCTAAACCCTGGTCATGTCTACCATAATATGTGAGCACTCAGGATATTGTGTGCGGTGTTGTTTTGGATCATAACATAAGTAGAACACGACATATATTAAATGTTGCTTTGCGTTAAACAAGCTAAGCCCACCGCAGCGCAGCGGAGGTGGTCCGCCCTCTCTACACCAACCAGTCGTGCCCTAGCGTCCGCGGAGCGGACGCCCAGAGCGCTAGTTCAAACTACATCTTACCCCCCTAGTGGAGTCTGGTGTGCGTCTGTCAGTCCGTCCGAGGGTAGGGTTCTAAAATGTAACGCAAATACGCGCGTTCTACTGGCTGCCGAGCGCAGCGAAGGCGGCCCCCATTGGCTAAAATCGGAATTGTGTATTTTACACACTATATGTGGACTACACATCGTACTTAAAAGCGCCGCCTAAATTATATTTTGCTCTCATTTCCAGCTGCGATATGCAAGGCCACGCAAAGGGCGCTGTCTGTGTACGCGTTAGTTAGAATAATTAAAAGGCGCCGATAAGCACACACGTAATATATCGTCGTAGGAGCTGTTGAAAAAAAGTGTAGGCTTTAGTGACTTATATTACGGCCTCAATCGAAACTTTAGTACTTATTGGATATAGAATGATGTTTTAGGCTTCGTAGTACTGTTGTACTAATTTAACTTACAGTATTTTTTTTATATTTCTATTATTGAGTCATTTCATATTTTTGCTTGCAGTCATTTGTAGTAGTAGTACACATAATAATTATATCAGCGTTCGATAATAAATCACAGTTTTATTACTATTTGTGAATACTTTAAGATAAGATTATTGTGGCTTACACCCCTGCACCCCACACTGCCCCCGGGAAAAAGTATCATCTTCCTTTGTATTTGCGCGCGTAGTGTGCGACCTTAAGTTATTATGTGAGCTTTCCAACAATATATGCTGCGTACATCAAACAAAACGGGAACGGCGTTTGTGATTAAGTTAGCGCGGAGGCACGTGACTAGGCAAGAACACGAAAACGAAGTAACCCCGACCCACACTATGTAGACGATGGGATAGACGAGCAACACGAGACACGGAAGGTCATGGACGATGATAGAAGACTTAGCCGATGCAAACCACAAAGTTGTATGCGTAGCGTGGAAGACGGAAGAGCACACAGCCATGAAAAGGACAGAAGGACAAGAATATGACGGGAGCGTTCGGGCCACGGAAAGGAACTAATTATATAGACACCCCAGCATGCTGAAAGCACGACTACGGAAGAGCACGCACGCTCGAAGCCACGGTAGAGCACGTAACGATAAGAGTGCACGGACAGATATTCTCCCATAGCACCACCGTTGAACACGGAGCACAGTCGACCGACCAAACATGAAGCCGCGGAAGACCCTTAACAGGAGGCCGTCGAGTATTGAAACACGATAACAGGGTAGAACCGGAGCTTACTGAGAAGCGCGATACTACTGTAGATAACGAAAGCTTGGACGACAGACCAACCGCGACTCCAATAGATAGCACGATAGCATGGACAATGGGACAGCCACTAAACCATTGGAGAACAAGCAGCCACGGGAAATCACCGAGCCACTGAGCACGATAGCACTGTAGAACTTGAGATCGCCGGGCCACTGAGGACGATACTTCATTAAAACACGTTTACCCGGACGGCCGACCAGCCACAAAATCGCGGGGAAACGCTTTTGGAGACCACGATTGCACACCGCGGAACACGGAACCATCGTAGAACGCAATAACATTGGCAAAATATATAGATAATGCGATCACGATAGCATAGACAGCATAACCACATTGCGATTGCACGATAACGCGATAACGCGGTACCATAGGGGTGCGCGGCACACAGGTGACAGAAAACTTCGGAAGGTCACCCATTGGCGAGGGTACCAGAAACGGAACGCTATCGAACATGAATGATTATGGACACGTAGCCTGTGGAATCCACGTAAACCCTTGAGAACACGAAATATCTAGCAGCCACGAAAGATGGTGGTACTACGGGAGCGCATGAGACCAAAGGAGTTAGCACACAACCACTAAGCACTGTGAGAGAATGAGTCCACAAATCCAGGACAATCACTAAGCAGCGTGGGCCACGGGTGAGCGGGGAACTACGAAGCCAGGAAGATCACGGAAGAGCGACGGCCACTGTAGAACATGACATCCAACCTGTAGTACGGGGTAACGGAAACGTTCCAAACCACGATATTATACGGGGCCGAATGAGACTACGGAAAGGCAAGTGGTTAAATACACGATGCCAAGATCTACAGGGTGAACCACGCTCTCAAAACACGCGACACCAAGAAGCACTAAAGTTGCGGCCACCTCATCTCCAGCAAACCATGCCACTCCGCCGCGTAGCGGCGGTGAACGGCTAGTCTTACCCCCCTAGTGGAGTCTGACGTGTGTCTGTCCGTACGTCCGTCCGTAACGGGCTAGGGTTATTAATCCTCACGCTAATACGCGCGTTCTACTGGCTGCCGAGCGCAGCGAAGGCGGCGTCGATTCGCTAAAATTGCATTATGTGGTGTACACACTGTATGTGGTCTACACATCGTACTTAAATGCACCGTTCAAATTTCATTTTATCCCCATTTTTAACGCTGGAGCGCCACCTCACGCAAAGGGCGCTGCGTATGTGCGGGTTAATTTGCATTGGTAGGCTTCGCCGACGTGCACCGGTACTATTGTATCGTCGTAGGCGCTGTTGATTTTTATAGACCCTGGCGACACCACTGGATCGCATTTTAGCAAAGTAGTAATTCAACACTTCGAAATACTTAGTTTAATACTTAAAAAATAATATTACTAATTTAATAAAAACGTTTCTAATAAAACATTTCTCCAATGGAACGTTTACCTCCCATGTGCTCGACGTGCCAGGCGGTCATTGTGCACCCCCCGCTCGAGCCAGACGGTCTCGGGCTGCAGCTCCGGCTGTGCGCCTGTTGCGAACAATTCTTAGCATGGGATGCATTTGCACAGGGCCAGGCTCGAGCGGGTGCCCGCAGGTGCATCGCGTGCGCCTCTGGTCCATACAGCCAGGCGTTTTGGCACCGCCCACGCACACCAGAACCGAAGCCAGCCACTGATTCGCGCCAACAAATCCTGGCCTTAGTTGCCGCCGCTATGGGGCCCCCACAACCGCCGCGGCGTGTTGTCCAGGAGCGCATTAATCGCCGCCGTCGTCGCTGGAAACCTTGCCAGCGCAACAAACATCCGCGTAATCACCAGAAAAACTGATTGGCTAAAAATAAACGTTTTCCATTGGTCACAATTACTTTCGTGTTTAGGTGCGTTGTATGGGAGCTTAGGACAGGGCGTGAGCCTAGGAGAAGGTGCGAGCTTATCGAACTGGATTTGTAGGGCAGAAAGAAACAGTATGTACGATGGAGGGGAAACAAATATGGACACAGAGCTACAAAGCACGGAAGCGGACCGATGCAATTAACATGTAAATCTATGAAAGCACTGAGAGTCACGGACTCTGTTAGACTTTCTACCTAAAACCGAGCTAGAACACGTAGCTGCTACAGAGCACGGAAATCACCTACGATACAACACGGTAGACCACGAAGCACGGTAAAATACGAAGCACAAACGGCAGATCAACCGGGACCACAAGATAACTAGATAGTATGGTCTGGGCCACTATGCCATGGGAGAACGCAGCCGCGGAGCTATAGTCAGAAAATCTTCGAGCCGCGGAGATCGATACAAGTGTAGAACCTGAGCTTACCGAGCCACGGAGAACAGTAGTACATGGGAACACGATTTAACGGACGTCGGACCAGCCACAAAAAACACGAGGGGGAAGAGAGGGAGGGGGAACGTGTGGGGTGGCCATGATTGCACACCGTGGAGCACGATGCCATTGTAGAACACGATAACACGGGCAACGCAGATGCACTACGCGAGCACAATACCATAGACAGCATTACCACACCGTGATTGCACGATAGCGTGATACCGCGGTCGATGACACTTCATCAGGAGATCACGATGCACGGGCGACGGAACCACGACTGCATGGAGGGACCAAAGCACGGAATAGCACCCTTTGGTTAGAGCACCGGCGATGGAAGGCCAACGGTCACGAAATAGTATCTACCACGAAGCCAGTGCAACCCACGTAAACGTTTGAGAACGGAAAACAGTTAGCTTTAGCGAAAAGACCGTACTAAAGAGCATGAGCCCACAAGAGAGAGGACAGAACCGCTGAGCAGCGTGGGCCATGGGTGAGCAGGAACCTCGAAGCCGGGAAGAGCACGAAAGAGCATGGACCATTGAAGAAAACAACACCCAACCTGTAGTACGGGGTAACGGAAACGTTCCAAACCACGATATTATACGGGGCCGAATGAGACTACGGAAAGGCAAGTGGTTAAATACACGATGCCAAGATCTACGGGGTGAACCACGCTCTCAAAACACGCGACACCAAGAAGCACTAAGGTTGCGGCCACCTCATCTCCAACAAACCTTGCCACTCCGTTGCGTAGCGGCGGCGAACGGCTAGTCTTACCCCTCTAGTGGAGTCTGACGTGTGTCTGTCCGTACGTCCGTCCGTAACGGGCTAGGGTTATTAAAACTCACGCTAATACGCGCGTTCTACTGGCTGCCGAGCGCAGCGAAGGCGGCCTCGATTCGCTAAAAAGCTGCCGAGGCGGCCCCCATTTGCTAAAATCAACATTGTGTTTCTTACACATTATATGTGGTCTACACATCGTACTTAAAAGCACCGTTTAAATTTCATTTTGCCCCCATTTTCGAAACGGAAGCCGCGGAACGCCACCGTACTCGAGGTACGCTGCGTGTATGCATGTTAGTGTACATTAGTAGCTAGCAAGACACGCATACACAGATAGTCCGAGGTTCCTGGGGCTGCTTAGGGGGTAGCTTATCACTTGCGGGATTTTATCCTGCAAGTAGGTAGCCGTGCTATGGGGATTTAGTTCCAGAGCCCTCTAGGTTCTTGGGGCTTTATCCCACCGCCCACTCTGCGCGAGAGCACATTTGGCACCTGGTCCATTGACCGCAAACCCGACAGCGAACCAGTTGAGCCGGTCGTTAATGGTTATTGATGGGCACGCACATTGCGTGCGTGCAGTTGGTCAGGAGGGGTACCGTAACTGGCCTCTTTTAACCGACAGATGGGATGGGGGCTGTAATAGCCTATCAATAACCAGCCTTTGCAATTAACGGCCGCCTTTTTGGCAAAAGGATATCGCACCTCAAGCTACAGTACTATCCGGGGGCCCAACCCTGAAGATTCGACTGCACAATTTGCAAACTAAAACTGCTCCGGGCCTCACGGCCCGTGACTGTGGGATAAGTGATCGGAGATAACCTTGATGGGAGCAAGCAATCCCGGGTAGTACGCAGATGTCCCCACACCCTACTCTATGAAAACTACTGCTACATGCGGTGTACTTAGACTATGTCTAACGCGTCACGTTTTCGTGTTCGCAGACTTATGGCTCGAACTAAGCGGAAAAGGACGCGGGAAGAACTTGTGGAGGCCCTGCGCGAGAATGAACTGATCAATGCAACGCCCATGCAAGAGGAGAAGGAAGCACGGAAGCGACGTATGAACAAGCGCATGAGGAAGCGCTGTGACTTGAACAAAGCGCTTCAAGCCCTCAGTGTGCACCAAGAAGATACGGCGGTTACGGAAGCTACGGAAGGTCAAGCTGGCCGTTCTGAAGAGCGGGAGGAAAAGACGGAAGAGTCCGATCCTGTGATATTTCAGCGCCGGTTTGCGGCTCAAATGGAGGCGGCGTATCAAGATGGAGCCGCTGGGGTAGCTTTATTTACGGTCCCTGTCATACCACAAGCTACAGTTCAAGAAGCGGTTCCGGTGTCGGCAGCGCAACGAGCTCGCAAAAGTCGAGCTAACAGGACATTGTCTCAGGCAGATCGTGACCGGACACGCGACGCACAAAGAGCTCGCACGAGACGAGCTAACATGTCTCACTCGCAGCAGTACCGTGCGAGAAAGAAAGACGCTGAGCGCAAGCGTGTCCGTAGGGCTCGACTGCGCGGAGAAGAACTCCAGGAACGCCGCGCGCAAGATAGAGCCCGCCTTCAAGACAGGCGTGCGGATTTGAGCCAGGAAAACCGCGACCTCGAGCGGGAGGTAAACACACTATCTCGATCTGTCCATAGAGAGCTACTCAATGTGAACGAACGAGCTGCGATTCGAGAGACTGACAGGGAGCAGCACGCCGTGCACAGAGCGGAGCAGTCTGAACATGAACGGGAAGCCGACCGGGAGCTACATCGTCAACAAGAAGCGAATCGACGTTCTCGCCAGACAGCGGAAGAACGCCAGCAAGAACTCGAGCGGGTGCGCACTCGACGCCAATGCATCCGACATGGGCACGCTCTTATATCCCTCGAAGCCTTCGATGCATCCATGATAACGGGTGACGACGTGGTGAGCGGCCGGCACAAGCTTCCGGCTACAACAGTTTGTCCGATCTGCAATGCTTGGAAGTGGCCTGGGGAGTCTGCAATATCATGCTGTCTCGCAGGCAGGGTAAATCTGCCTCCACTGCACCCCGCGCCACGGAAGCTGCTTCAGCTGTACGGAGATCCCGAGTTCCGCCGTCAAATTCGTGCTTACAACCAAGCCTTCGCGTTTACATCGATTGGTGCTTCGTGCTCAAACCGATCGTTTCAAAATGTGCATCAAGACGAGAGCGTTGCGGGTACACACGGGGTGTACACATATCGCATTCAAGGGGCTATGGGGCACTACCTAGGATCTCTCCTCCCCCACATAGACCGTCGGACAGGCGCGCGAGTAGCACCCAAGTTTGCGCAGATCTACATTGTGGATCCAGACATGCAACGCCGCGCGGAGCGACGTCTTGGTATATTCGCGGATCTGGATCGTGTTGCACTACTAGACATCGAGCAAATGATGGCAGAGCACAACCCATTAGCGCAACGGTTCCTCCACTTTGGGCAGCAAGTGCGTCAACACAACACGGAGACTCCAGTAGACTTGGTCTTCCGTCTGCATGATAACTCCTCGCGACCAAGGACGCATAACCGCCCCACTGTGTCTGAAGTGGCTGCGACTCTCATTGAGGATGGCAACCTGGCTCAGCCTCGGGATCTACTTCTGTTTACACGCGATCAAAGGCTGCTACGTTTGTATGAGACTCACGCCGATTACGATCCACTCCAATACCCGCTTCTCCTTCCATATGGAGAGAAGGGCTGGACCTACACAGACGAGTTCGCGAATGGTGCTGAGTATCGAAACAAGAAGGCGATGTCGCTTCGTGAACACGTCGCGTTCCGCCTTCATCAGAAAGTGGATGATCAGTCCGCTCTCCACCAAGGTGGGCGTCTATTTCAACAGTGGTGTGTAGATCAGCGTGCAAAATGTGAGCAAGAACAGCTTCGCTGGGTGGCCGACAATCAGAAAACACTTCGCGCCGATCAATACAGGGGTGTTCAAGACGCTTTGCTCAATGAGGATACTTTGGCTCTGGCGGAAGGAGAAGTGCTGCTGTCGGAATATGACCGGGCCCAGAACAGATTGGTGCACCCGGACCGGGACGGAGGCAGTAGAGCACGACCAACCCACTTTCTTAATCAGGTTGGCAAGCGTATCATACTACCGGCTTCGCACCTGGGTAGCCCGCGGTCCATGTACAAGTCGTATCAAGATTCGATGGCAATTGTTCGGGAGTATGGACGGCCCGACGTCTTCCTGACTGAAACGTGCAACCCTAAGTGGGACGAGATTCTTGAAGCGATACCTTCCGATATCCAGACAGCTCAAGATCGACCAGACATCGTGGCTCGCGTGTGGCAGCAGAAACTGCAAGCAACGCTTGACGATTTAAACCAAGGCGTTCTGGGACGAGTGCGCGCGCGGATTTACGTTGTCGAGTTTCAAAAACGAGGCCTCCCCCACGCTCACGTACTGGTTATTTTGGCTGACGAAGACAAACCTCGAACGCGCGAGATCGTAGACAAGATGGTATGCGCTGAGATCCCAGATAAGGATACAAACCCTCAGCTGTATGAGACGGTCATGTCATGCATGCTCCATGGTCAATGCGGGCCTGCAAACCCTTCCTGCGCGTGTATGAAGGACGGCAAGTGCACCAAAGGATATCCGAAGCCCTTAGCAGAAGTTACACAAGCCAATGCCAATGGATATCCAGTGTACAGACGACGTCGACAGCAAGAAGGTGTTCTAAAGTTCAAAGGCAGAGAATACGACAATGCTACGATCAACCAGTGGGTTGTACCGTACAACCCGTACTTATCCCAGAAGTACAACTGCCACATCAATGTCGAAGTGTGCACGGATATTACTGCGGTTAAATACCTGTACAAGTATGTGTACAAAGGACCCGACATGGCTATACTCACTGTGGAAGAAGTCCGAGGAGGGCAGCAGAGTGCGCGTCGAGAACCAAATGAGATTCTACGTTTCTTGAGCGCCCGGTACATTTCTCCGGTGGAAGCTTGCATGCGCCTGCTCGATTTCACAATTCAGGGGAAAACCCATGCGGTGACACAGCTGACGGTTCATCTCGAGTCAGGCCAGACAATTTGCTTTCGCGAGACGGAAAACCCGGAGGCGGTTTTGGAACGTGGTAGTCACACGATGCTGACCAGATTCTTTGAGTTGTGTGCGAGTGAAGAGCCTCAGAATCATATTGCCAGGACGATGTTGTATCAGGATATCCCCAAAGAGTTCTGCTGGAAAGCGCCGGAGAAAGGGCAACCGAAAAGGTGGGTTCGCCGGAAACAGTATCAAGCTGCTGCTGGTCGCATGATTCACGTGTCTCCTCGAGATATGGAGCGGTTCTACCTTCGGCTACTGCTCTGTCAGCGTAGAGGTCCAACGTCGTTTGAAGACTTGACAACGGCTAACGGAATTGTCTGCCCAACATTCCAAATTGCGGCGCGGGAGGCTGGCTACTTGGAGAATGACAACGAGTGGGTTTCGTGCTTGACGGAAGCGGCTGAGTTCCAAATGCCGTATCAACTACGCCAGCTCTTCGTCACCATTCTGGTGTATTCAGCTCCAGCAAATGTTGGTGTTCTATGGGATCGGTTTTTCGCGGATCTTTCCCAAGACTTCGCACGCAAACATCAGGCTTTGATGGACCCCTTCAAGTCGGCGTTGGTCGAATTTGAAACGCTGATGAGCATTCAAGAACTACTTCAAGCGAGTGGGTATGCGGTAGCTGACTTCGACGAGCTTCCTCAGTTGGGGTCGTTCCCAACATTGATTCGTGAAGCGCTTCGCCAAAACGGATTACTTCGACGTGAGCTCACTGGATACGATGCGTCAGCTTTGGAGGCGATTGTAAACACAGAAGATCAGCTAAACGAAAGTCAGCGGGTGGTTTACGACCAGATTATTGAAGCGGTTGAATGCCCGGAGAAAGGCAAACAACTATTTTTTGTTGATGGCCCGGGTGGTACTGGAAAATCTACACTGCTTCGAAACATACTGGCCAAAGTCAGACTCTCGGGGAAAATCGCCATCGCTGTGGCGTCTAGCGGTATTGCCTCGCTCTTGCTCATGGGTGGTAGGACAGCTCATTCTACATTCAAGATCCCTTTGAAATTGAACGAGAGCTCGACGTGCGGTATCAGGAAGAACTCCCACATTCAGGAGTTGATTAAGCATGCAAGTTTAATTATTTGGGACGAAGCACCTATGGCCCATCGCCACGCATTCGAGGCAGTAGACCGAACACTGCGGGACATACTTGACAACGACACCGAGCCTTTTGGGGGGAAAGTGTTTGTACTTTCGGGAGATTTCCGCCAGATTCTCCCGGTCGTTAAGAATGGAACACCCGTCGAGACAATTGACGCTTGCCTCAAGTCGTCTAGGCTGTGGCCCCAATTCCAGACGTTCCGTCTTACGGAAAACATGCGAGTGCGCACAGCTGATACTGCAGACACTGCTGAGGAAATGGCTGCGTTCTCCGAGTTCCTGCTGCAAGTCGGGGAGGGA
>NW_003303631.1:108990-121346 GCF_000142945.1 Phytophthora infestans T30-4
GGGAGGGAAGGATGATGTAAACCCTTCCCTAGTAAACGATTACCGTTCTGAGGGGGCGCGATATGCTGATTGAGAATCCACCTGTGCCTGAGGATGATGACCAGGAAATTCGTCCGGGCGTTATTCCAAGAGGCATGGATCGGATCATCGACGAGATGTACGGCGAGATTAACAACCCCGAGGTTGCTACCGACGAGTATTTCGCTAACCGAACGATCCTCACGACCACGAACGCAATCGTGCACCGCATCAATGAAGCGGTGACCGATCGATTAACTGGACAGGCGCAGGAATACATGTCTTCCGACTCTGTACAAGACGACGGTGACGGCAATTTCTTCGAGCAGGAGGTACTCCACTCGATGAATATCAGTGGAATGCCTCCCCACAAATTGACCCTCAAGGTAGGAATGCCTATCATGATGATGCGGAACCTGAATCCAGATCTAGGGCTGTGCAACGGAACACGGCTTCGAATTGTGGCCCTCAAGCCACATGTCATCCACGCCACAATTATGACCGGTGAGCGACAAGGGCAACATGTGTTGATTCCCCGCATTGTTTTCATCAGTGACGGAGACATTCGGAGCTTTCCGTTTCATTTGAGACGCAAGCAGTTTCCTGTCCAACCGGCCTTTGCGATGACGATTAACAAGGCGCAAGGACAAACGGTGCAGTACTTGGGGCTGTATCTTGCTACGCCTTGCTTCTCCCACGGGCAGCTGTACGTTGCGATGTCGCGAGTTACTTCAAGATCAGGATTCAAGGCGCTGGTCGAGTACCCAAAGCTGGAGGAGGAGGATGGGGTCTACGCCCAGAACATTGTCTACAGGCAGATCTTTGGTTCGGAGTAGGAATGTTCAATTTCATATGCATTTAGTACATAACGTTTACATAAAACATGTTTACGCCGGAGCGCAGCGAGGGCGGGAGACATTTTCCTCTGGGAACTACAGCCTGCCACCTCCGCCGCGTAGCGGCGGCGAACGGCTAGTCTTACCCCTCTAGTGGAGTGTGGTCTGCGTCCGTCATTCCGTCCGTAACGGGCTAGGGCTAATAATCCTCACGCTAATACGCGCGTTCTACTGGCTGCCGAGCGCAGCGAAGGCGGCGTCGATTGGCTAAAATTGAATTATGTGGTGTACACACTGTATGTGGTCAACACATCGTACTTAAAATGCACCACTCAAATTTCATTTTGCTTTCATTTTCAGCTGCGGTATGCAAGGCCACGCGAAGGGCGCTGCCTGTGCACGCGTTAATTAGCATTAATAGGAGGCGCCGACGTGCACACACATACAATATCGTCGTAGGAGCTGTTGAAATTTTTTGTAGGCCCTGGTGACTTATATTTAGGCCTCAATCGAAACTTTAGTAGCTATTGATATAGAATGATATTTTAGGCTTCATAGTACTTTTCCAGAAATTAAACTTACAATGCTGTTTTGAGTAGTACTATTATCAAGACAATTCCTATTTTTCCTTGCAGCTATTTGTTGTAGTAGTCCATATAATTATTATATTAGCGTTAGATAGTAAATCACAATTTTATTGCTACTATCAATAATGTGAAAACTAAAAAATAATATTGTGGCTTACACCCCTGCACCCCACACTGCCTCCGGGAAAAAGTGTCATCTTCCTTTGTATTTGCGCGCGTAGTGTGCGACCTTCAGATATTGTGCGAACTTTCCAACACTATATGTAGCGTACATCAAACAAAATGGGAACAGCTATTGTGTTTACGGAGGCACGTGACTAAGCAAGAGCACGAAGCCCGAATAAACATCGACCCACCCTATGTAGACGATGGGATAGAAGAGCAACACGAAGCACGAAAGATCGAAGCCTTAGCCGATGCAAACCACGAAGTGTTTTACGTAGCGTGAAATATGGAAGTGCACGCAGCCATGAACAGGACAGAACGACAAGAATATGACGGGAGCGTACGGGCGACAGAAGGGAACTAAATCCATAGACATCCCAGCATGCTGAAAAGCACGGGCTACGAAAGAGCATGCAGCGGTAAGAGTGCACTAACAGCAATTCCCCCATAGCATCACGGTAGAGCACGGAGCACGGTCGACGGACCAGGCATAAAGCCGCGGGAGACCATAAACGGGAAATCACCGAGTATTTGAGCACGATACCAGGGTAGAACCGGATCTTACCGAGCCAGGGAGCACGATACTACGGTAGCTAATAATAGAACGGACGGCAGACCAGCGCTAACACCACAAAATAAAACGATGACTTGGACGGTGGCCGAGACACTAAGCCATGATAGAAATGCGGCCACTGGAGCTGTAGACGCGAAATCACCGAGCCACGGAGCACTATATCAGTGTAGAACCTGAGCTTACCATTCCACGGAGAACAATAGCGCATTAGAATTCGATTGCACGGACGGCAGACCAGCCACGAAATGGAAGGGGGCTCGTGGTGACCACGATTGTGGAGGACGATGCCGTTGTAGAGCACGATAACATGGGCAATGCAGATGCAATCCGCGAGCACAATACCATAGACAGCAAAACCATATCGCAATTACACGATGGCGTTATAACGCGGTCGATGGAGCCTCATTAAACGAGCCCGATACACGGGTGCTGGAACAACACGACTGCGTGGAGGCTCCAAACCACGGAAAAGCACCCTTCGGCTAGAGTACCAGCTATGGGAGGCGAACGGTCACGAAAGACTGAGTATCAGGAAGCCGGTGCAGCCCACGAAACGTTTGAGAGCAGGAAATAGTTAGCAGCCACGACGCATTACTAAAAAACATGAACCCAAAAGAGAGAGCTCTTACTACTAAGCAGCGTGTGCCACGGGTGAGCAGGGAACCACGAAGCCAGGAAGATCACGGAAGAGCGCCGGCCACTGTAGAACATGAGATCTAACCTGTAGTACGGGGTAACGGAAGCGTTCCACAAAACCACGATATTATACGGGGCCGAATGAGACTACGGAAAGGCAAGTGGTTAAATACACGATGCCAAGATCTACAGGGTGAACCACGCTCTCAAAACACGCGACACCAAGAAGCACTTAAATTTGCGGCCACCTCATCTCCAACAAACCATGCCACTCCGCCGCGTAGCGGCGGCGAACGGCTAGTCTTACCCCCCTAGTGGAGTCTGGTGTCTGTCTGTCAGTCCGTCCGTTACGGGCTAGGGTTAATTAATGTAACGCAAATATGGGCGTTCTACTGGCTGCCGAGCGCAGCGAAGGCGGCCTCGATTCGCTAAAAAGCTGTCGAGCGCAGCGAAGGCGGCCCCCATTGGCTAAAACAGATATTATGTGCTGTACTTACTGTATGTGGACTACACATCGTACTTAAAAGCACCGCTTAAATTTCATTTTGCTCTCATTTTCAGCTGCGGTCTGCAAGGCCACGCAAAGGGCGCTGCCTGTGTACGCGTTAGTTAGCATAATTAAAAGGCGCCGATAAGCACACACGTACTATATCGTCGTAGGAGATGCTGACAAAAAGGGTAGGCTTTGGTGACTTATATTTCGGCCTCAATCGAAACTTTAGTATTTATTGAATATAGAATGATGTTTTAGGCTTCGTAGCACTGCTGTACTAATTTAACTAACAATATTATTTTGATTAGTACTATTATCAAGGCATTTCATATTTTTGCTTGCAGTTATTTGTAGTAGTAGTATAGATAATATTTATATCAGTGTTTAATAATGAATAGCTATTGTATTACTATTAATAATAATGTGAAAACTTTAAAATATGACTATTGTGGCTTACACCCCTGCACCCCACACTGGCTCCGGGAAAAGTGTCATCTTCCTTTGTATTTGCGCGCGTAGTGTGTGACCTTTAGATATTGTGCGAACTTTCCAACAATATATGTAGCGTACATCAAACAAAATGGGAACAGCTATTGTGTTTAAGTTAGCGCGGAGGCACGTGACTAAGCAAGAGCACGAAGCCCGAAGGAACATCGACCCACCCTATGTAGACGATGGGATAGAAGAGCAACACGAAGCACGAAAGATAGAAGACTTAGCCGATGCAAACCACGAAGTGTTTTACGTAGCGTGAAAGATGGAAGTGCACGTAGCCATGAAAAGGACAGAAGGACAAGAATATGACGGGAGCGTACGGGCCACAGAAGGGAACTTACTACGTAGACACCCCAGCATGCCGAAATGCACGGGCTACGAAAGAGCACGCACGCTCGAAGCCACGGTAGAACACGTAACGGTAAGAGTGCGCGGACGGAAATTCTCCCATAGCACCACTGTTGAACACGGAGCACATTCGACCGACCAAATATGAAGCCGCGGAAGACCATTAACGGGAGGTTGTCGAGTATTGAAACACGATACCAGGGTAGAACCGGAGGATACTGGGGAGCGCGATACTACTGTAGATAGCGAAAGCTTGGACGACCGACCAACCGCGACACCAAGAGATAGCACGATAGCATGGACGATGGGACAGCCACTAATACATGGGAGAACAAACAGCCACGGGAAATCACTGAGCACGATAGCACTGTAGAACTTGAGATCGCCGGGCCACTGCTGACGATACTTCATTAAAACACGTTTACCCGAACGGCCCCGGGGAAACGCTTCTGCAGACCACGATTGCACAACGCGGAGCACGGAACCATGGTAGAACGCGCTAGCTTTGGCAAAACATATATATTATGCGATCACGATAGCATAGACAGCATAACCACATTGCGATTGCACGATGGCGCGATAACGCGGTAGGTGGAGCCACCACAGGGGTGCGCGGCACACAGGTGACAGAAAACTTTGAAAGATCACTCATTGGCGAGTGTACCAGAAATGGAACGCGACCATGGATGATTATGGACACGAAGCCTGTGGAATCCACGTAAACCCTTGAGAACACGGAATATCTAGCAGCCACGAAAGAGGGTCGTACTACGGAAGCGCATGAGACCAAAAAGGCTAGCACACAACCACTAAGCAATGAGTCCACAAATCCAGGACAGCAGCGTGGGCCACGGGTGAGCAGGGAGCCACGAAGCCAGGAAGATTACGGAAAAGCGCCGGCCACTGTAGAACATGACATCCAACCTGTAGAACGGGGTAACGAAAGCGTACCAAACAAGGATATTATACGAGACAACGGGCTGGTAAGTGATTAAGTACACGAAGCTAAGATCTACTGGGGTGAGCGACTCACAAAACACGCGACACCACGAAGCACTTAAAACTGAAAACCACAGCTCCAACAAACCATGCCACTCCGCCGCGTAGCGGCGGCGAACGGCTAGTCTTACCCCCCTAGTGGAGTGTGGTCTGCGTCCGTCATTCCGTCCGTAACGGGCTAGGGTTAATAATCCTCACGCTCATGCGGGCGTTCTACTGGCTGCCGAGCGCAGCGAAGGCGGCGTCGATTGGCTAAAATCGAATTATGTGGTGTACACACTGTATGTGGACTACACATCGTACTTAAAATGCACAGCTCAAATTTCATTTTGCTTTCATTTTCAGCTGCGGTATGCAAGGCCACGCGAAGGGCGCTGCCTGTGTACGCGTTAGTTAGCTGAAATAAAAGGCGCCGATGAGCACACTCGTTCTCTATCGTCGTAGGTGCTGTTGATAAAATTTGTAGGCTTCGGTGACTCATACTTCGGCCTCAATCAAAACATTAGTACTTATTGGTTTAAATATGATTTGATTTGCTTCGTAGTAGGTTTGTAATAATTTAACTTACAGTACTGTTTTGCGTAGTACTATTCTTAAGACATTTTATATTTTTGCTTGCAGTTATTTGTAGTAGTAGTCCACATAATTATTATGTTAACGTTTATAATAAATCACACTTCGACTACTACTATTAATAATTGATACTTTAGGATGTGAAAACTTTAAAATATGACTATTATGACTTCCCACCCGACACCCCCCTGTACCCCACACTGCCCCCGGGAAAAGTATCATCTTCCTCTGTATTTGCACACGACCTTAAGATATTGTGTGATCTTTCCAACAATATATGTTGTGTACATCAAACAAAATCGGAACAGCGTTTGTGATCAAGTTTGCGCGGAGGCACGCGACTCAGCAAGAACACGAAAAACGATGGGATAGAAGAGCAACACGAAGCACGGAACGTCATGGACGATGATAGAAGATTTAGCCGATGCAAACCACGAAGTGTTTTACGTAGCGTGAAAGATGGAAGTGCACGCAGCCATGGAAAGAACAGAAGAACGAGAATATGACGGGAGCGTACGGGCCACGGAAGGGAACTAAATACATAGACACCCCAGCATGCTGAAATGCACGGCTACGGAAGAGCACGCAACTTCGAAGCCACTGTAGAGCACGTAGCGGTAAGAGTGCAGGGACAGTAATTCGCCCATAGCACCACGGTACAACACGGAGCACAGTCGACCGACCAAACGTGAAAACGCGATGTACCATAAACGGAAGATCATCCGAGCATTGGGGCCCGATATTAGGGTAGAATCGGAGCTCACCGAGTCCGACAGCACGACACTACGGTAGCTAACGATCTCACGGACGTCAGACCAACCGCAACATCGCAAGCTAACACGATAGCATGGACTGTGCCACTAAGCCATAGGGGAGCACAGCCACAGGAGCTATAGACGGGAGATCTTTGAGCCACGGAGCACGATACCAGCGTAGAAGCTGAGCTCCCCGAGCCACGGAGGACAGTACCACATTAAAACTCGATTGCACGGACGGCAGACCAGCCACGAAAATCACGGGGGTGCTTGGGGTGACCACGATTGCACACCGTGGAGCACGAAGCCCATGTAGAGCACGATAACACGGGCAACGCAGATGCACTACGCGAGCACAATACCATAAATACCATTACCACACCGCGATTGCTCCATAGCGTCGTAACGCGGTCGATGGAATCTTACCAGGAGAGCGCGATACACGGGCGACGGAACAACACGACTGCGTGGAGGCACCAAACCACGGATTAGGACCCTTCAGGTAGAGTACTTGGATGGGAAACCAACGACCACAAAAGACTATGAACCACGAAACCAGTGCAGCCCCCGTAAACGTTTGAGATCAGGAAATAGTTAGCATCCACGAAAGAGGGTCATACTACTGAGGAGCATGAACTCAAGAGAGAGGGTCCATAATTACCAAGCATCATGGACCACGGGTGAGCAGGAAACCACGATGCCGGGAAGATCACATAAGATCGCAGGCCATTGAAGAACATGACTACAACCTGTAGTACGGATAACCGAAATGTACCAAATCACGATATTGTACGGGTCCACATGATACTACGGAAAGGCAAGTGGTTAAATACACGATGCCAAGATCTACGGGGTGAACCACGCTCTCAAAACACGCGACACCAAGAAGCACTTAAATTTGCGGCCACCTCATCTACAACAAACCATGCCACTCCGCCGCGTAGCGGCGGCGAACGGCTAGTCTTACCTCTCTAGTGGAGTGTGTTGTCCGTCCGTCTGTCAGTCCGTCCGAGGGTAGGGTTCTAAAATGTAACGCAAATACGCGCGTTCTACTGGCTGCCGAGCGCAGCGAAGGCGGCGTCGATTCGCTAAAAAGCTGTTGAGCGCAGCGAAGGCGGCCCCCATTGGCTAAAACAGATATTATGTGCTGTACTTACTGTATGTGGACTACACATCGTACTTAACTGCACCATTTAAATTTCATTTTGCTCTCATTTTCAGCTGCGGTTCGCCACCTCACGCAAACGGCGCTGCGTTAATTAGCACAATTAAAAGGCGCCGATGAGCAAACACGTACTATATCGTCGTAGAAGCTGAAGAAAAAATTTATAGGCCCTGGTGACTTATATTTTGGCCTCAATCGAAACTTTAGTACTTATTGAGTTTAGAATGATGTTTTAGGCTTCGTAGTACTGCTGTACTAATTTAACTTACAATATTATTTTTCTTAGTACTGTTATCAAGGCATTTCATATTTTTGCTTGCAGTCATTTGTAGTAGTAGTACACATAATAATTATATCAGCGTTTAATAATAAATAGCAATTGTATTACTATTTTTAATAATGTGAAAACTTTAAAATATGACTATCGTGGCTTACACCCCTGCACCTCACACTGCCCCCGGGAAAAAGTATCATCTTCCTTTGTATTTGCGCGCGCAGTGTGCGACCTTCAGATATTATGTGAACTTTCCAACAATATATGTAGCGTATATCAAACAAAATGGGAACAGCTATTGTGTTTACGGAGGCACGTGACTAAGCAAGAGCACGAAGCCCGAAGGAACATCGACCTACCCTATGTAGACGATGGGATAGAAGAGCAACACGAAGCACGAAAGATCGAATCCTTAGCCGATGCAAACCACGAAGTGTTTTACGTAGCGTGAAATATGGAAGTGCACGCAGCCATGAACAGGACAGAACGACAAGAATATGACGGGAGCGTACGGGCGACAGAAGGGAACTAAATCCATAGACACCCCAGCATGCTGAAAAGCACGGGCTACGAAAGAGCATGCAGCGGTAAGAGTGCACTAACAGCAATTCTCCCATAGCATCACGGTAGAGCACGGAGCACGGTCGACGGACCAGGCATAAAGCCGCGGGAGACCATAAACGGGAAATCACCGAGCATTTGAGCACGATACCAGGGTAGAACCGGATCTTACCGAGCCAGGGAGCACGATACTACGGTAGCTCATAATAGAACGGACGGCAGACCAGCGCTGACACCACAAAATAAAACGATGACCTGGACGGTGGCCGAGACACTAAGCCATGATAGAAATGCGGCCACTGGAGCTGTAGACGCGAAATCACCGAGCCACGGAGCACTATATCAGTGTAAAACCTGAGCTTACCATTCCACGGAGAACAATAGCGCATTAGAATTCGATTGCACGGACGGCAGACCAGCCACGAAATGGAAGGGGGCTCGTGGTGACCACGATTGTGGAGGACGATGCCGTTGTAGAGCACGATAACATGGGCAATGCAGATGCAATCCGCGAGCACAATACCATAGACAGCAAAACCATATCGCAATTACACGATGGCGTTATAACGCGGTCGATGGAGCCTCACCAAACGAGCCCGATACACGGGTGCTGGAACAACACGACTGCGTGGAGGCTCCAAACCACGGAAAAGCACCCTTCGGCTAGAGTACCAGCTATGGGAGGCGAACGGTCACGAAAGACTGAGTATCAGGAAGCCGGTGCAGCCCACGAAACGTTTGAGAGCAGGAAATAGTTAGCAGCCACGACGCAGTACTAAAAAACATGAACCCAAAAGAGAGAGCTCTTACTACTAAGCAGCGTGTGCCACGGGTGAGCAGGGAACCACGAAGCCAGGAAGATCACGGAAGAGCGCCGGCCACTGTAGAACATGAGATCTAACCTGTAGTACGGGGTAACGGAAGCGTTCCAAACCACGATATTATACGGGGCCGAATGAGACTACGGAAATGCAAGTGGTTAAATACACGATGCCAAGATCTACGGGGTGAACCACGCTCTCAAAACACGCGACACCAAGAAGCACTTAAATTTGCGGCCACCTCATCTCCAACAAACCATGCCACTCCGCCGCGTAGCGGCGGCGAACGGCTAGTCTTACCCCCCTAGTGGAGTCTGGTGTCTGTCCGTCCGTCAGTCCGTCCGTAACGGGCTAGGGTTAATAATCCTCACGCTAATACGCGCGTTCTACTGGCTGCCGAGCGCAGCGAAGGCGGCGTCGATAGGCTAAAATCGAATTATGTGGTGTACACACTGTATGTGGTCAACACATCGTACTTAAAATGCACCGCTCAAATTTCATTTTGCCTTCATTTTCAGCTGCGGTATGCAAGGCCACGCGAAGAACGCTGCCTGTGTACGCGTTAGTTAGCTGAATTAAAAGGCGCCGATGAGCACACACGTTCTCTATCGTCGTAGGTGCTGTTGATAAAATTTGTAGGCTTCGCTGACTCATACTTCGGCCTCAATCAAAACATTAGTACTTATTGGTTTAAATATGATTTGATTTGCTTCGTAGTAGGTTTGTAATAATTTAACTTACAGTACTGTTTTGCGTAGTACTATTCTTAAGACATTTCATATTTTTGCTTGCAGTTATTTGTAGTAGTAGTCCACATAATTATTATGCTAACGTTTATAATAAATCACACTTCGACTACTACTATTAATAATTGATACTTTAGGATGTGAAAACTTTAAAATATGACTATTATGACTTCCCACCCGACACCCCCCTGCACCCCACACTGCCCCCGGGTAAAGTATCATCTTCCTCTGTATTTGCACACGACCTTAAGATATTGTGTGATCTTTCCAACAATATATGTTGTGTACATCAAACAAAATCGGAACAGCGTTGGGATCAAGTTTGCGCGGAGGCACGCGACTCAGCAAGAACACGAAACACGAAAGAACACCGACCCACACTATGTAGATGATGGGATAGAAGAGCAACACGAAGCACGGAAGGCCATGGACGATGATAGAAGTCTTAGCCGATGCAAACCACGAAGTTCTATAAGTAGCGTGAAGGACGGAAGAGCACACAGCCATGAAAAGGACAAGAATATGACGGGAGCGTACGGGCCACAGAAGGGAACTAAATCCATAGACACCCCAGCATGCTGAAAAGCACGGGTTACGAAAGAGCACGCACGCTCGAAGCCACGGTAGAACACGTAACGGTAATAGTGCACGGGCAGAAAGTCTCCCGTAGCACCACGGTTGAACACGGAGCACAGTCAGCAGACCAAACATGAGCCCGCGGGAGACCATAAGCGGGATATCACTGGGTATTGGGACACGATATAAGGTTAGAACCGGAGCTCACCGAGTATCACAGCACGATACTACGGTAACTAGCGATTGCATTGACGAAAGACCAACCGCGACACTACAAGTTAGCACGATAGCATGGACTGTGCCACTAAGCCATGGGAGAACGCAGTCGCGGAGCTATACACGGAAAATCACAGCGCCGCGGAGAACGATACCAGTGTTTAACCTGAGCTTACCGAGCCACGGAGGACAGTACTACATTAGAACTAGATTGCACGGACGGCGGACCAGCCACGAAATAAACGGGGAGGTGGGCGCTTGGGGAGACCACGACTGAGCACTGTGGAGCACGATGCCATAGTAGAACACGATAACACGGACAACGCAGATACACTGCGTAGCACAATACCATAGACAGCATTACGACACCGTGATTGCACGATAGCATGATACCGCGGTCGATGACACTTCATCAGGAGATAAAGATGCACGGGCGACGGAACCACACGACTGCATGGAGGCACCAAAGCACGGAATAGCACCCTTTGGTTAGAGTACCGGTGATGGGAGGCCAACGGCCACGAATGCCTATGTATCACGAAAGCGGTACAGCCCGCGTAAATGTTTGAGATAGGGAATAGTTAGGAGCCACGAAAGAGGTCGTACTAAAGTGGATGAGCTCAAAAGAGAGCGCATATCCACAAACAGCGTGGACCACGGGTGAATAGAGAGCCACGAAACCAAGAAGAACACGGAAGAGCACAGGCTATTGAAGAACACGACATTCAACCTGTAGTACGGGGTAACGCAAACGTATCAAACCACGATATTGTACAAAGCCACATGAGATTACGGACAGTTAAGTGGTTGACTACACGAAGCCACGACGTACTAGGTTGAACGACGCCCATAAAACACGCGACACGAAGAAGCACTTAATTTGCGGCCACCTCATCTCCAACCAACCATGCCACTCCGCCGCGTAGCTGGGTGAAGACGAAAGCCTCACCCCCTATAGTGTCCCGACGTCTGCGTCAGTCATTGTCGTTCGAGGTAGGCCTAATTAATGTCAAGCTAAGACGCGCTGTCTACTGGCTGCCGAGCGCAGCGAAGGCGGCCTCGATTCGCTAAAAAGCTGCCGAGCGCAACGAAGGCGGCCCCCATTGGCTAAAACAGATATTATGTGCTGTACTTACTGTACGTGGACTACACATCGTACTTAACTGCACCGTTTAAATTTCATTTTGCTCTCATTTTCAGCTGCGGTTCGCCACCTCACGCAAAGGGCGCTGCCTGTGTACGCGTTAATTAGCACAATAAAAAGGCGCCGATGAGCACACACGTACTATATCGTCGTAGGAGCTGGAGAAAAAATTATAGGCCCTGGTGACTTATATTTCGGCCTCAATCGAAACTTTAGTACTTATTGAATTTAGAATGATGTTTTAGGCTTCGTAGTACTGCTGTACTAATTTAACTTACAATATTATTTTTCTTAGTACTATTATCAAGGCATTTCATATTTTTGCTTGCAGTCTTTTGTAGTAGTAGTACACATAATAATTATATCAGCGTTTA